>NC_056737.1:1363974453-1363979219 GCF_019279795.1 Protopterus annectens | reverse complement strand
TCTTTCTTTTGAAAAGACTACAAAACTGGGGTTCCTCTGAAAATGTGAGCAAGCCCTTGAATCAGCTTTCTTCTCTCATCACAATTTTTAATGACCTCTTCAGTAAAGACTACAAACACTAGTTCTCTAGCCAAGGCAGAGTTTAAAATCTCATTTTAACATCCTCTATGAGGTTTGAGAATGCAACCAGGCAAACCTCATAACAGTTCCAGTGGCAGCAGCCCTAAAAGTGCCATATCCAGTAACACATTTTAAGCAGTGGGTAGTCACTTGAGACACATAAGAAACCAATTCACACAAAGCAGATTTCTTCTCACAAGAGGAAACATTTTACAAGAGTCGTGCATAAACTTCAACATATGAGAAAGACAGTTGTGAATTCTAAAAACAAGTGCTGCAGAAGGATACACCTTTTCCCAACACTATCAAAAATCGTCCCCTCCTTGTCAGGATAGGAATTAGTATTAAAAAATGTTTATCAGCAGCTGGATTCACTAAAGCTGCTGGGACTGATCTGGGATGTGTGTATACAAACTTAAAAGTCTAAGGCACTTTATAAAGTCTATGGGCTCTTGAGGGCAGCAGGGTGGCTGTCAGGGAAATTCCAGGCTGTGACAAAAGCATTCTCTAAAGCAGAAAGAACTGGAAGAATGGGAATAGGTTCTGAAAATTCCAGTTATAACCAATCATAATACTTCCTGAGAGACAGAAAAACATTACTGTCTTCCCACTGAAATAACTGATTCATTCTGGAAATAGTTAAAGGGAATCCATCACTTACCTCAGAATCTTTATCATAAATTTGTGGAGATCTCACATAATCTGTGTCCTCAGAATCATTTTTAAAGCTCATACTCTTGAATCACTTCAGAAAATGAATAATCCTTTTTAGTAGTGGTAAAACCAACAGAGCACACCAGCCAAGTTCCCAATAATAGAGTATACAGAAAAATAGGAATGATGCTGTACAGATGAAAAAGTTTAATAAAACACAATAAAACATAAAAATAATGATAAAACAAGTTAAGCACTTCCACAAAATTGCTTCTTCAGACCATACTTCTGAAGGTAATGCTACTCAATGCTAGAAGTCTAAACCTCAAAATGCACTCTCTCGAGGCACTCCTAAAAATGGAGAACATCGATATCTGTGCAGTAACTGAGACCGGGTTCAAGGCTCCAGAGAGCACCCCTGCAATACCAGGCTACAACTCTTACCACACTTTTCGGCCACCAAACCAGGACCAAAACACTAAAGGTGGAGGAGTGTCAATATTCACCAAGGATATTCACACCACCAGGCTAGTTGGCCAACACAATGTGTCTGAAATTCTCCAAGTGCAACTAACACTAGGTAAGACTGCAATCCAAATTGTAGCTTGCTACAGATCCCACCATACCCCAAGATTCTCACTACACCTTTCTAAACATACTGGAAAATATTAAGATAGAACTAAACACCCTAATACTGGGTGATTTTAACTACCCTGCCATTAACTGGGAAAACTACTCGTCCCAACACCTTTGCGCAACGGTTCTTGGAATTCATAAATTCCAATGCCCTGGATCAACTAATCCATAGTCCCACCAGGGGCTCCAATATCCTAGACCTGGTCATTACCAACATGGGAAATCAATGCTCCATACCTATGGTCACCCCCTCGTTAGTCAGGTCTGACCATAAGCTAATCACCCGTAACATCCACATCCCACCCCCACCCCCCAGTAAAGAAACCACCATAAAAAACTTCTCCAAAGCCAACTTCATGCTACTCAAGTCAGAAGTGACAAACTTCACGACACCCATGCAGATGGGAACTGAAAGTTCAACTGCTGAATCCTACACTAAGGCACTGTACGAGCACATCCACTCATGCATGAATCGTGCCATTCCAAATAGAACCAAAATGCTCTCATCCAAAAAAGGAAGCCAATCTGGTGGTCCCCTGCCATAAACAAACTTTACAAGAAAAGGAAAAACTTTTGCAGAAAAGAGGAAAATCCCAAGATGCAAAACTCCTTACTAGCCTCAGTAAGAAACTGAGATGCCTCATAAAATCCTCCAAAGCTAGTTACGAAAATAAAATTGCCAAAGATTCCAAAGACAACCACAAAGCATTCTATAACTATGTCAAGAATCTAAATGGCAATGCTCAGATCTGCTCTGAGCTAAAACAGAATGGCATTAAATATACTGATCTGAAGGATATTGCCAATATCCTGGCAGATCGATTCAGTGCCAACTTCACCCCCCTCTCACCCCCTAAATGGCCCATCTCAATGCTGGAAGGTTGCCAAATTCCAGTAATAACGGCCACACAGGTACAAAACGCACTCTCTAAAGCCAAGAATACAGCATCCATGGGACCAGATGACATCCCGGGCTGTGTACTACATGAACTACAATATGAACTGGCACCTCACCTAAGTTTCATGTTTAATCACAGCCTCACCTCAGGTTTCGTGCCCACTGAGTGGCGCAGAGCTACAGTTATCCCAATCCACAAGGGGGGACCCCGGAAACTACCGTCCCATCAGTCTGACAAGCCTTATCTGCAAGGCCATGGAGCGTATTATCATGGAACTTATAAACAAAGACATTGGCAACCTTCAAACACTGGACCCCACCCAGTTTGGGTTTGTGAAAGGCCGATCTTGTCTCCTGAACCTGATTGACTTCTTTGATTCATTCTCCAGAGCCATGGACAAGGGTAAGGTGGTCCACACAGCCTATCTAGACCTTGCCAAGGCCTTTGACACCATCCCCCACTCTGGAATCATAGATAAACTTACTAAGTTGGGCATTAATCCCTATGTCACCCAATGGGTTGCTAAATGGCTTACTGATAGAACCCACACTGTAAAAGTAGCCGACTCCAAATCCAGCTCCAGACAAGTGACAAGTGGAGTACCTCAGGGTTCAGTCCTGGGGCCGCTCTTGTTTGGCATCTACTTCTCTGAAGTACAGGTCAACACTAAGGGACTCTGGCTAACAAAGTTTGCAGATGACTGCAAACTGGGAGCCATTATTGAATCCCCAAATTATGTGGATACTCTACAAAAGGGCCTTACAGAAACAGATGCTTGGTGCCAGACCCATGGGCTCAAGCTCAATGCCAAGAAATGTACTGTTATCCCCTTTAGGAAAAAACATGTATCCATGAATTACCATATAGGTGGCAGTACACTAAACACAGAAAGTGTGATAAGAGACTTAGGGACACAGGTGGACAGTGGTCTCACCTTCGATACCCACATCGCCACAACAGTCAGCAAATCCTTCTATGTGGCACACCTCATCATGAAGGGCTTTTCATCCAGAAAAAAGGAGGTCATTGTCCCACTGTACTCATCCCTCATTAGACCCATTATAGAATACAACACCCCATTTGGTATGTACCTCTCAAGACATCTGCAACAACTGGAAAGGCCTCAGAAATACCTCACTAAAAGAATCACAGGCCTAAAGCAGATGCCCCACGCTGACCGCCTTAAAACTCCAGCTATACTCTGTCGCACATCGCCCACTCAGAGGCAATCTCTACTTAACATACAAGGCCATGTCAAACCCAGAGCTGTTGGACATGCTACACTTAAAGAAATCCCAATCCCTCAGAGCTACACGCTCGAGGGATCTAAACCTTGTCATCACAATAAACAAAACATGCTGGAGGGATAGGTTCCTGACCCAGAGACTCCCCAGACTCTGGAATAGATTGCCCATACATGTAAAGCAGAGTGCCTCTTTGGACCTCTTCAAGAGGAACCTTGACGAATGGATGGGAGAAAGGAAATTCACCCCAGGGATCACGTCAGTCGCCCTGCTAGACAGGGGTCCAGGAAAGTAAATAATGTGGGAAGAAATAGCCAGGGCATTGTTATGGCTAGGCTTGTATAGGCCCTAGGGCTGATAGCCTAGTACCAACCTATGAACATACAAACAAAACCTTTCAGGTGCAATACATGCATTTCTCTGCCCAATAGGACTTGAGTTGCCTGATTAATCACTTAAAATATATGGGTCTCCTCTGTTTTAGATTAGGTCTTAAAGAGACCTCACCATTTAAGCCTTGACATCCATCTGCTTGTAAGTTCAGTATCCAGTACAGCTCTCTACTTTCTGTCATATTTTTAACATCTCCCAACTTCTTGCCTCATTTAATAATCTCAATTACCTTGAATTTAAAACAGTGGTCTTCACCCTTATCCATAACATGTTTTGCTTGGAAATTTAAAATGTTCCCCTGTCTGATATCACGGATGTGTTCCCTGATGGGGGACTAAATACCAGCCTTTGTTGGGAATAGATTTAATTAGACCTAAGAAAGTTGTTCAAGATGGCCACTACGATAAGGCATTGGTGGTGGAATACAATCAGTGTACCAGTGGAATAAAGGAAATTATAAGAACGAATTGGAACATTTTTTAGGGTCAGTAAAGAAATACATTAGTTGGTGGGACTGAACCAGTTTTTGTTTACAAAACTGGAAAAAAGTTTAAACAACTCTGAATAAGAAGGAGGTCACCTAGTTAATTCAGACAAGGGTATGTTGCCTTGTGGTAGCTGTAAAAAATGTAGTTTTAATACTAAAAGTAGAGGTTTAATTTTGGACAACATGCTGCATAGTAAAGTAGAGTTTAGGAATGTGAATTGTGCCACTAGTAGGATAGTTTATTTAGCCAAATATGACAACTGTCCAGCCTTCTATATTGGAAGGATGGAAAGGGCACTTAAAACAAGAATATATGAGCATTTTGTATGACTT
>NC_056737.1:1363941953-1363969453 GCF_019279795.1 Protopterus annectens | reverse complement strand
ATGTGAGGTTTCGTGTTTGTGAACTTTCAGTTATGTGGTGTCGGTGATTTCGTTGTCAGTGTTGTAGTGCATCGGTGTTGTCAGGTAGATCCATACATATAGATATATATATATATATATATATATATATATATATATATATATATATATATATATAGATATATATATATGGTTTACTATCAAAAATTTGACATTTACGTACACAACAGTGATATAATCAAAAATTAGATGTTCAGACATGATTTTCTTAACTTTAACAATGTTGATCATTTAAAAATATGAAAAAACAGTGCTGTCACCTTTAAGAACATCGATAACATGACATCTTTCATTTAAACAGCCCAGAAACAGCATTGTGTGTACCACAACATAACAAAACAATGTTCTTTCAGGGAGATAGGATGGTTCTGGCCAAAAATTCTTCCAGCCAAGTAGCAAACAGCTGCATGATTAGAGGGCTATTGAAGTAGGTTTGGGAGTTGTGTCATGGTTAGTGGGGCACATTGGTAAGTAGCAGTCAGAAGGGCAGCTATAAACAGAGAACAACAATACACAGAGCAATGAATTCCAAACACTTTGAGTATTGTATGAGTGAAAATAGCAGATCTAAGCAATATTAGGCAGCATGCACTGCTTTTATTTGTCTTATTACCCTCCTTATACAAACACGGTGAGAGAGAGATAGAGAGACAAAAGTTATATTATAAGGAAATGCCAATAAAACTGAGTTCAAGTGTGACTCGTGATGTAGGTCCAGTTTAGCAGTTTAGTCACTTGCTCAGAGTTGTGTAAAATAAAATAGCAGTACTGTATTTGAAATGTGTTAATATGGTTTCCACTGCTCGCTCAAGTCTCCAGGGGCACACAGGATCGCTATAATGTTGAAATTTTACATTAACATCAAATTAATGCATTCAACATTTCCTTGTCTATTATATGACCTAATTAATTGGCTAGGCTTAAAATAGCTCGCAAGGGCAGTTAGCCTAGTATAAACCTATGAACTATGAACTTTCTATAATATCCATATGGTCGATTAAATGCATCGGACATATGTTCTCAACTTTGCCGGAACAAATCCATTGCTCAGGCTATGGTTAAAGGTAGTGCCAAGTGGTTCCACTAGGTCTTGTTTTAGATTGTTTAGTAAGCAACCTGGGATGTTACCTGTTCCTATTGAGTGCTTGTTTGACTTGTTCTTTGGGGATATTCAGTAGAGGACTAGTGTCAGGATTGGAATGATTTGGGGTACAGCTGGTGGGGACAGGGGTGTGAAGTTATTGCCAAATCTGTCATCTATCAGGTTGGCAATTTTCTCAGGTTCAGTGTGAGTGGTACCATCCACTATAAGTTCGACACACAGCTTTGCATTCCCTTTTAGGTTTTGGACGTAGCTAAAAATGCCTTATAGTTGTCTTTAGCTATGGATGCTAATTTAGTCACATAACTAGCCTTAGAGGACTTTACAAGATATCTGATTTGCTTGTTCAAGCTGTGGGGGTATTCTTCCTCTGTTGAATAAGTTCCCTCTTGTTCTTGGATATCAGTTTCTTTCTTTTGTTATATAACATATTTATAAACAACCCACTCTGTGCTGTTGCCTCAAAAAAAATCCACAGGCATGAAATGATCCAAAATATTGGTAAAAACACAGGTTTATTACTCCAGCTAGTCAAAGCAGTAAAATAGCTTAAAAACCATACAGAATAAATAGTACACAACTGTAGTGTATCCAACACAGTCAAGCACTTTCGTCCTGCTCTAGGACTTCTTCAGAGCTGTGTTTGCTAAAACCCACTCTCTCTTTTATACTGACAATTAACTAATTAAAATTTAAATCATGTTAACCATATAGAATCTGTTAAAAAGTGTGTAGTAAATTTAAATGTTTCTGTGAATGAAAGCAGTGTTGTTTACTGAACTAGTTTTTTTTCTATTACAAAATAGTGGCCCTATGTTTCAATTCAGGTTTTATAGATTCATTGTCATTGATGCCTGAGGTTACTGTGGCATTAAGTCTCAACTGCCACCTCATTTCTGCCCTCTCCAAGTTGTTTTTCCAATTACCCCCTCTTGGATTACTACCAGTAACCTCCAGAATACCAAATAAGAAAGAGTGATTGGGGTTATTTTAATATGCCTGTATATAGCATTATTTTCATCATGTTTTCTCACAGCATACAAATGCTCATAGATCCTCCTTTTATAAGTTCTTTCGGTTTTACCTATGTAGAAATGCTGACATTCCTGACAAATAGCTATATATACCAGTCCTTTCGTAATACAGGCCCTGTTGCTAATTTTATCTCCCTATCCATTACTTCCAACCATACTGAGGTTCCCATTAAGATGTACCTACAATGTTCACAAGTTCCACATGTAGTTGTCCCTCTCACATTGTTCTTAACATTAATGGGATGTTCCAGTAAAAATTTTAAAATTGTAATTAGTTTTAAAAACAAATGTTGGTCCTTTTCCTACTATATCTAATATTTCCTCATTCCCTTTAAACAACACCCAGTTTTTCTTGACAATATCCCTAATCTTACTACTTGTTTCTCCATACGTTACCACCATGGATTGGGTATAATCTTTTCTTATGTTAGTTCTCCTTCACTAAATAGGATCCCAGCAGGGGTTTATACCTACTACCCCACTCACTAATAACTTGCTCACAAATGGGTAGTACAAATTCAAATGGGTAACCTTTTTCAGAAAAAAAATTTACTAGTGTGCCCATTTCTCTCTGTACTATATCAATGTTAGAACACATTCTTGCTACCTGGACCATTTGACCCTTTACTATGTTTCTTTTTGTGTATAGCGGGTGACTACTTTTAAATTCTAAATAATCATTTGAAAAAGTGGGTTTTCTATAAATTTGAGATTCGAATTTCTTGTTTTCATAATTCTTATTAAGTAAATCATCAAGATAATTAATACTGTCATTATTAGAAGTACCAGTAAGTTTAAAATAATCGCTTAAATTATTTATATATTCCATAAATTCTTCATGTTTATCTCCCACCTTCCATAAAATAAAAATATTGTCCAGGTAACGCAAGTAGTGAATCCAAAACATAGAAAAAGAGGTGTTAAAAATGTATAACCTCTCCCACCCATACATTACAAGATTCGCAAACAATGGTGCGCAACTAGTGCCCATGGCTATACCATTGACCTGACGATAATATTCTCCTTCAAAAGTGAAATAATTATTTTTTAGATGATTTCCATTCGTGTCATAATAAAGTTCACCACAGTATTACTTAACGATGTTTTTTCCACGAATACTTCATAAAAAAGCTCTAAACCAGTTTCGTGAGGTATCAAGGTGAACAAGTCAACCATATCCACAGTAGAGAAACTCAAACTCACTGAAAATGTATCCTGTTTGATTCTGCCCAAAAAGTCCCAAGAGTCCTTTAACACATGTTCAATAGGGACCAGGGACTCCCTTACTATTCTGTCCACAAAAACCCCTAAAGAGTAGGTAGAACTGTTTTGACAAGTTATAATCAACCTGTATGGGGGATCCCTGATGTCCTTGTGGACTTTCGGTATCCCAAACACAACCGGAATAGTAGGGGTTTGATTCACCAGAAAACCGTGTATGTCTTCGTTTATGACACCTTGCAATAGTGCATCTTCTAACATCATTTGGATTCTCCTATGGGAAATATTTATTTCATTTTTAGAAACACTTTGGTATTTCTCTTCCTGCTGTAACATGGAAAAAATCTTGTTATTATAATCTTCCTTATTGGTTATAGCCATCCCACCCCCCTTGTCTGGTTTCATGAACCTCAGTTGGTCATTACTTGTTAATTCCCTCAGTAAACAGCTCTCTTCCCTATTTAAATTAAATTTACTAGGCTTAAATTCATTGAAATACTCAAAAATCTCCTGTGAACAAACTTTATCAAAAGTTCCCAGGGGTGAAGTGGCGGGTTAAAACAACTTTTTCTTCGGAGCCATTCTTTCTCCCTAGCCATGTTGTTGTCCTTAAACATGTATTTTAGGTTCATTTTCCTTGTAAAAAGTTTTAATTCAGTGAACACAGAGCTTACATCTTCTTTTTTAGAGGGAACAAATTTAATACCTTTCATTAGTAAGGTGAAAATATTCTTATCAATATTAATACCAGCGTAATTAAAAATATTAAAACCCTGGTAAGACAGCAACAACCCATCAAAAGAGCTTAGAATGTTTACTTCCTGCCCCACTTCATTAAGTGTTACTTGTAGCTGTTCTTCCTCCACTTGTTCTGTGCCAGGAAACCTTTCCCCCGGTAGGACCCTGAGGTAAAAAAACATCATGGTTCCTATATTTGTTTCTTTTATTTATAACATATTTGTACTTACAGTCCACCAGGGTGGCTTGTTTTTTTCTGGAGGACTTAGTTTTAGTCCTGTCAGGTACAGATGAGTCAATTCATTTGTTTAAGTAGCTATAAAGGGCATTTGTGTACTCTTCTGCATAGGAGTCATTGTTGGCTGTGTCAGCGGGGCTTTGAAACTTTTTATACCATCACTTAGTAGGTAATTGTTTGCATTGGAGACATTTTTCAGTTTTTTTTTTGCTTTTGTGAGGGTGTCAGGTCTTATCTTTACTTCTAATGAGACTGATTTATGGTCTGACCTTACCAGGGAGGACAGCACACTGGGGGTAGTGCAGTGATCCATCATGTTGGCGCGCACTAGTTCTTCAACATTTGAGACCCTTGTGAGCATGCAGATCAACTGTTCCAGGGCATTTGAATTAACAAAATCCAGGATCCTCAGAGAGATCATGTTTGTGTTTGTATTGATAACCCAGTCGATAGAAGTATTGTTGAAATTTCCCATGACCAAGGTAGTTAGCCATATACTGAGCAACTCTAGCAAGTCCAGGTAGGTGGTGTTCTTCTCCTGGTTCATGGTGGGGGACCTGTAGCTAATGATGATGTGGTAAGGTATTTTGCTTATAGATATTTGGATCTGGAGTAGCTCAAGAGAGTTGTACTGTTTTACTAGTCACAAAGTGCATTTGGATTTTATGAAGATGCATACACCTACACCTTTGGCTCTTTCATGCTCATTTTAAGGCCTGAACGTGTGAAGGCCATTGTAGCCTTGTACGGTGGGGTGTTCTCTGTGACCTTGAACCACGTATCAGTGATTGCACAGATGTCAGCATCTTCCAAGGTGAGGAGTGCTTCCAGGGAGTGCAGTTTACTGTTTAGTCTCCTAGCATTAAGTAGGATGACCTTGAGTTTGTCTCTAGTAGATTTCTTTATGTTGGAAGTTTTGCTGTTTTTGAGATTGCCTAACAAAGGCACTATAGGGGAGGCAAGTGTCTTTGCCAGTATCCAAAAGCCTTGAGAAGACAGGTGAAGACCATCTGTGGCAAAACAGTGTAGTCTGCTGAACATGTCTTCCCAGGCTGTCAGATACTGGATCCCCCTGGAGTTACACCAGAAGCTAAGACAATTGCTGAAATCAATATTTTTTTTTGTCTGTACTGTGGTATCATCCTAGGTGAAGGTAGAATGCTGCTTAAGGCTAGAGACATACCTGCCTGAGACACATAACCTGAGAGTTCAGTCATGTCTCTCTTCATATAGACCAGAGAGGTATGCCTCAAGTCATTCACTCCAACTTGTACTATGACAGAGTCATAACAGTAATTGTTGCTGAGTGACTTGAGTGCATGCATGATTTGGTTGATCCTGGCACCTGACAGGCAGCTGATCTTGACCTTCTCCTTGTCCAACCTTGTGAGGGGGAGATCTGTGTGGCTCACTACTGAGTTGCCTATGACTAGGGCATTAGGTTTTGAGATGTTTTGCCTTAGGGGCTTAATTGTTGAGAAACTGATATGTGTGTTGTTAATTGTTGTGGTGGATTCTGTTTGTGTACCAATATGTGTAGGCTGTCTTAACTTGGGAGATCTCTATTCTTTTGAAAGGTTATAAATGAGTACCTCCACATATGTCAGTTTATGTGTCTTAACCTAATCTTGTGTGAGTGGAGAGGTATGTGCTAACAACCTGTTTAATGTCTTGTTTATTGTTATGGGAAATGTTTAATTCTAGTTTCTTGGTATAGTGACATATCTCACATACCATATTTGCTTTAGGAGCAAGTAGTTGTCAGCATACATAAGGCAATTGCTATTTTGCCTCAAGATGCCCATGTCAATAAGACTGGCTGGAGAAAGGTTGGGAAACTAACTGTCCATAGTTGCAGCTAATTCTTAAATACTATTTTCTGAATTAGATCAGCTATTGCTCTGGAATTAACAAGGGGACTTATTTTACAGTAGATCAGGGATGGAAAATAGGGTAATGCTGCTCAGTGCTCAACTGAGTTGCCTGCAGTGCAGAAGTGCACAGCTGCAGTGCCCACACAGCAGCAGGGAATCTCGGAGGGTTTCACTGACTGGTGTCTGGGGAAAAATCGTTTGAGTCTACACAAGGCACTGCCAACACAGTGATCCTTCCTCCAGCAATCCCCAGCTCAGACAAGGCTATATCCACACTCTTCTGCACAAACAGTAAAGAAATGTTACAAAGACATGCATCAGGAGCATTTCTCCCTAGGCCTCCTCTGAAAACTGACTTTGTTTCAAGTTGGACTTTCCCAGTTAACAAATGTTAAATAAATAAATAAAGGGGCAGAGGAGCCCTTCTTAACATAAGATGGCTGGATTTGAGTTTGTGTATGAAAAACAGGCTGGAGTCAGCAAGTCTGGATCTAGTTGTTAAATAAAATTAAGAATTCAATACACAGGAGGTTCAGATTCAAAAGTTTACTAGTGTACACCAGGAGGCAAAAAATGTACAAGTACAGAATTTTGTCTGACATGAAACAGGAAGCACACAATTTTATATAGGTTTAACATTTAAGCTATGCCCACCTTACTGACATGATATATCACAGGGCATCTACATCACTTTAGCTTACAGTCCTTTATTCATAAAACTGTTGATGCTGTATATTTAAAAAAACTTTGCCTCTAGATACAATACGGCCTTGCTATCCAGCTGGTCAGACATAATGTCTTTCTGTAAAGTTACTTCTTCAAGGTTTCATATCAGTTCAAATACAATAGCAGCTTCAGTCTTTTAATACACGTCTTTGTTCTCTGTTACACTTTCTCACACAGCTGTGTGCTATCTCAGTAACACATATACAAGGCCAAATCATTCCAACAGGAAAGAGCAGAAGATTTCATTATTTCACACACTTAATTTCCTGACCCAGCAGATAATCACTTGTGAAAAGCATAAACATTAAAACTTGCTAAGCTAGCATTCTGCCAGGGTCAAAGATCAGCTTTGCTTCAAGCCACACTGCAGTTTCAAAACTACTTACATTTACACATGAATTAATCTGTACTGTTATATGATTAATAGAATAAAATGCATTATATACTACTTTGCTTTTAAACTAGCATTTCTCATATATTCAAATACACATTTTTCTAACATTTCCCCCCCTATTAATACTTTTTATTCTATTTTGAAGTATGCATAGTGTCATTTCATCTCCCAGCCTTTTCCACTTAGGATTTTCAGCTAGGTGAGTCATTCAATCTATACTTCAGAAAAAATGTCATCTGAGATCAATCTTTCAATCTCAATATCTTAGTACAAAGTTTCAGTAACAGATACATCAATAAAATCTTTGATTAATCTTTTCATGCAGGGAATTCCACAGCAAACTCATGCTTCTATTAGGAGTATACCCACACAAATGGCAATCAGAATATTCATTAGGATGGAACCCCACCTCCCAAATAGATTCTGGAAAACGTCCGTCAGTGGGTTTGGGCCTGGTTTAGTCATGGCTGATACTTGCTGAATCACCTCTAGGTGGTTATTGATCTCATGATGATTGTCAGGAATATAAGCACAGCATTCTTCTTTGATAAGCGCGCACGTACCACCTCTCGCCTCTAGGGTGAAGTCAAGAGCCATCCGATTTAACACAACAGTTCTCATTGCATTCAGTTCATCAGTCACCAGTTCTAGGGTGGAAAAAGTTGCATTACTCATTACTTCGAGAAGTTTCGACAACTTCCTCAGCTCCCAGATCGATTTGACTGCTCCATAGGCTGGGAATATTCCTGCCCAGGATATAACACTGTCACTCAAGTCCATATGAGTCAATTTGCTTTTGTCTTTTACTGAATTGTGGTCTTTCCAGCCAGCTTCGATCTTTCCAACTGGATTCACAGGTTTTTTAACTGGACCTTCGGGTTTTCGGGCTGCTTCTCTTACGTTTCATATCTTACCCAAAGGTAATTCTGCAGTAGGTCTTATTGCCGGAACCAAGTAACCCAAAAAACAACTGCCGGACCAATTCTCAGGTAACCATTTATATGCCTTTTTCCCACAAATAAAATAACAGTTTTCTACTTTAGTACTAATATGCATCAGCCCTGCATGAAACATTTTCTAATCTATAACTGACAATTGTTTAAACAAAACTGGATTTTTACAAATGTCATTCATAGTTGTTTTCAATGAGTTGAAATACGAGTCATAATTAGTATTGCAAAAAGTATTGCCATTACCATTCTTAATATAACATCGGTAAGATATGGTTATATTACAATTGCTCCAGCCCACCTGGAGCATGTCATTTTTGAAAAAACATACAATTCCTTTTTGTGTGACAGGTAAAAATAAGGCTATTTTGTCCTGTGATCTCACAGTTCCTGTATCGAAAAGTAAATTCTCCCAAGTCTCATTTATCCCCAAAGGGACAGCGGACATTATCAGTCCTCCATATGCTGTTGGTATAGCTGTACAAACCCAGCAATTTGAAATGTTCATAGTCTCTGCATATACACGTTTCATGGCTAGGTATGTGTTAAAATTTGGATGCCAGTCTATAGACGTTTCATCTTGCCTTCCCACTTTCACTTGTGTGGTTGTGTGTAGGATAAACCACAACAAGAGGAATATTGTCACAATTACAGTTAATAAATGTACACTCAACAAAATGATTATGCAACATCTCTGGGGTTGATCTAAATTTCTATTCGCTTTGTTTCTGGCCATCTTGGTCTGGTTGTGTATCAGTCACAAAGTTTTTATCAAGTTGAAAGTTCTTTACCGGTTTACAATGCATCAAATGAACCCAGGACGTCCTCTCGGCCACTCTAACTGCAGTAGGCATTGCCAACAGAACCTGGTATGGTCCCTCCCACTTTGGACTCACCCAATTCTTCCTTTCTGTCACTTTCAGCCAAACCCACGACCCTGGGGCCAAGACTGCTTCCACCGGTCTGGTCTGTTCCTTATCTGAAAAAGAGTTAAACTGCAAAACAGATTTATTTGTTAACAGTTTCCTCATATAACTAGCTAATGAACTGTCAGCCTCTTGCTCTCCAGGCATGAGAGCTTTCCACTGAGGTACATAATATGCTCTCCCAAAAAACATTTCAAAGGGAGTCAAACCCTTTACATTTGGAACCGTTCTCATACTCAGCAGTGCCAAAGGCAGACAGTATATCCAATTCTTTTGGGTCTCCTCAACTAGTTTCCTAAGTTTCCTTTTGAGGGTACCATTGTACCTTTCCACCAGTCCTGCTGACTGTGGGTGGTAAGCACAATGGTTCTTTAAGGAGATACCAAAAAATCTCCCAAGCTGGTGGATTGTCTGGTTTACAAAATGTGTGCCATTGTCACTTTAAATCCTCTCTGGAATGCCAAATCTAGGGATTACTTCTTTTATCAGGGCTTTCGCCACTGTTGCTGCATCCGGGTTTTTGGTTGGAAAAGCTTCTACCCATTTAGAAAACATGTCTACAATAACTAAACAAAACGTTTTCCCTTCACATTTATTCAATTCTATGAAATCCATACAAATAGTATGGAATGGATACGGTGGTATAGGAAAACTTCCTTGCTTGGTTTTAAATGCCCCTTGTGCATGATGCTTGTTACAAGTATGACAAGCTGCACAAAATGTTTTTTGTGTAGTTTGTGTATCCATATGTTTGGAATATTCGGTTTACTAACTGTACCATCCCCCCTGTTGAGACATGGCACTGCCCATGGCTCAACAAAGCTGCATATCTAAATAAATTAGACGGCAATATCGGGGTTTTTTTGTTTGGAAATGTACAGTCCATTCTCAAGAATTGCACCTCGTTTTACCCATTTTTGTTTTTCTGCTTTTGTGGAAAGCGTCTGCACTGTTTTTAACATGTCTAAATCTAAAATCTCAGAGGGTTGTAATTCCTCATTTAAAAGTAAAGTTTCTGAGTCTGAGGCTGCTTTCTTTGCAGCTGCATCAGCTCGTGCATTGCCTTTTGAAATCTTATCCTGTTGTTTTGTATGAGCTACACATTTACAAATAGCTACTTTGGTAGGTAACTGAATAGATTCTAATAACTCCAAAATAAATTGCGCATGATTAATAGGTTTTCCACTAGATGTTATCATTCCTCTATTTTTCCATTGTTGTGCAAATACATGTACTGTAGAAAAAGCATACTGACTATCAGTATATATGTTCACACACTTGTTTTTTGCTAAAGTACATGCCCTCATCAAAGCTATCAATTCTGCTGCTTGTGCAGATAAGTTGTGTGGTAAGGATTGAGCTTCTAAAATTTCATTGTCTGTAACAACTGCATACCCTACCAGATTCTTGCCTGTAGGACCCCTTCTGCATGAGCCGTCCACGTAATATGTCACCTTGGCATTATCCAAGGGCATATCTGTAAGATCTTGTCTAGGTAAAGCTAACTGTTCAATTTCCTGCAGGCAGCTGTGTGGTGTGCCCTTCGCAGGAGTTGGGAGTAATGTTGATGGATTCAATGTCGTACATCATTCAATTGTCATATGAGGTTGGCTCAGCAGTATAGTCATACATGAAAGATGTCTAGCAGGAGAAAGGTATGACACTTTCTCTTGCAGTAAAATAATTGCAACTGCATGAGGCACTCTCAATGTGAGAGGGTGGAATAATACCACTGAGGCTGAAGCCTGTACTGCCATTGCAGCTGCAACTACTGCTTGTACACAGTGAGGCAAAGATCGTGCCACTGGATCTAACTGTGATGAATAATAGGCTATAGGGTGTTGCTTATCCCCATGTTGTTGCATCAATACTGATGTCATATATCCTTGCTTACAATCTACGATCTGAAAGAATCGTTTATAATCATTCGGAAGTCCTAAAACTAATGAAGAAGCTATCAACTGCTTCAACCTGCAGAAAGACGTTTCTGCTTCGGTTGTCCATTGTAAGATATCTTGTGCTGCCATTGGTGTCTTATATATCAAGTCAGTCAGTGGAGCAGATTCCAAAGCATAATTTGGTATCCAGCTCCGACAAAAATTAGTTGTACCTAAGAAAGACATCATTTCTTTCTTGGTTGTTGGTTTGGGTGCTTGCAAAATTGCTGTTTTTCTTTCCTCATCTAGTATTCTACCTTCATTGGATATTACATAGCCTAGGTATCTAACTTGTATTCTCCAAAGTTGTAACTTACTTTTGTTTATTTTGTGTCCTTGTGTTGCTAAAAATTTCAATAATGCTACAGTATCCTCCCTGCACTGTTGCTGGGTGGGGGCTGCTAGCAAGATGTCATCTACGTAAAGTAGAATTTGACTACCTCCCGGTGGGGTAAACCCTGCCAGGTTGCTAGCCATTTCTTGTGCAAATATTGTTGGGCTCTCACAATATCCCTGTGGTAGTCAAGTATACGTATACCTTTTACCCTGAAATGTAAATGCAAACCAATATTGACTATCAGGATGTATAGGTATTGAAAAGAAAGCATTGCTAATATCTACCACAGAGAAATACTTCTGTTGCGGTTCTAAATCGTTTAACAAAGTATGTGGGTCTGGCACCGTAGGTGCTCTAGGTATTACTGCATTATTTACAGCTTGTAAATCTTGTACCATCCGCCATTCTCCATTTGCTTTTTTAACAGGAAATAGGGGTGTATTACATGGTGAATCAGGGGATTCCACCAGTACTCCTTCTTTGAGTAATGCTGCTATTATAGGCTTAATTCCTATTTCTGCATCCTTTCTCAAAGGGTATTGTCTTTTCTGTGGTCTAAAAGCTGACTTTGGGGTAATTGTAACTGGTCCTGCTGTTCGAATAAGTCCTACATCTGACTTGCCTGTTGACCAAAGAGTTGTTGGAATTTCACATAAGGCCTTTTCTTCTTCTTTTAATAAAAATGCTAATCAGCTGTCCTCGCTAGATTGCAAGTGTACAGCTGGATGTGTCTGTGTCAACCAATTCAGATTTTTGTTTTTGTATCCCTTGTTCTGACAGTTCTAAATCAGTCTGTTTCTCCCATCTTGTTACTTTTTCTCCTAAATCTGCCCATTTGACACTTTTGTTCTTTGTCAAGCTGACATGTGGTAACCGATTTGATCTATACAATGCAAGGAATTCTTGAGGTAATGAACAGCTAACTACACTGTTCCCCTCAGTATCCCAGTACAAAGTACGCAAAACCAATCTAGTTGCACGATTTCTAAACAATTCTTGCTCATATTCTCTATCAGGTCCTGGTGTAGTACAGTAGCATAGAGTACAGTGTAACAAATGCTGTTGATCAGTGTCGAGGGAGGGGGCTTTACTGATGGCTATGTTCATCAGTTCCTCGGTTACTGCCCCTGGACAAGTCGTGACTAGGTCCTGGCTGTACCAGTAAAAAGTTTCACCCTCCGATCGCACTACAAAGGTATCCATTTGTCTCTGTGCCTCCATACCTTGTACAGTTGGAACTACTGTTATGCCAAATATCTGCATAAGGTCCCTGCCCAATAGGTTTACTGGACACTTTGCAGAAACAATAATTTTACTTCTCTGGGTCATACCTGAAACAGGGTCAGTTATTGCTATATCATGGGAAAGTGGTTCCCTGTATAGCTGTCCATTTGCGGCTTTTACTAGTATATAATCAGGTGATTCGGAATGTTCTGGTAACTTGGAGGGGTGTATCAAAGTCCGTGACGCTCCTGAGTCACATAGGAATTTGACTTCCCTTCCCTCCACCAGAAGTGCAACTTCCGGTTTCGTATCTGCTAAGTAGAGCTCTAGGCTCAATAATGCTAAGTCCAAAATTTCACTTTCTTCATCCTCCATATCTACTTGCACTTCCTCAACTCCCTCTATCACATTTACATTTGTTTTTTGTTTATTAACTTTTCCTGATGATTTCTGACTTTCACATGATGTATCCTCACTATCATATAGTCAGTCCTCATCTCCCTTATCTTCTGTAATTACCTTTTTGTTTTGCTTACAATCCCTTGCTAGATGTCTCTTTTTCCAGCACTTGAAGCATTCACCTCTCTTTTTCCTCTCTTCAAAATCTTCTGATCGTTTATCAGACTGTTTGTTTCCCTGGGTATTTTTCTTACCCTTTTTACCTGACTGTAATACAAATACTTCAGCTCCATCTTCAGCAGTGAAGACTCGCGCCTTCTTTTTCTTTTTACTATTAAAATGTCTTTCAGCATGTCTAGCGTATTTGAGTAAGGCTTGTAGCCTCCCTGTTCGATGGTCTATCATATGCTTCGTAATGAAGCTACCAATAGGTGCAATGCAACCTTTCAAAAATGCATTTTTTAATTGTTGTTCATACGGAGAATCATTCGTTTGGTTCTCAGGAACCGACATACCTCTATGATTATTAAAACACTCTAATAATCTAGCATAATATCCATCTATTGTCTCATTTTCCTGTTGTATGCATTGATTAATGCAAGTCCAGTCTGCTCTGGGTTTCCACTTCTCAGAGATTCGGTCTGTTAGACCTTTCACTCTGTTGTCTAACTCTGCGTCACTATGTGGGAGTGGTCTAAGCTCTGCATTACGAGGATTCCAGGTGCCACAAATCATGTGCCAATCTGGACCTATAATTTGTCTTACTACTTTTTCTACTTCCTCCCCATTCAAGTGGTAACTCAACCTCATACCTTGTAAATCTTCTAAAAATTTCATAAAATTAACTTTCGGATGGGGGATTCCCTCAGTAGCCTTCCGGATATCCTCTGGTGTCCATGGTCTATATACTAAGAGTGTTGGGTCCTGCCCTTCCTGTCCTGCCTGAGGATTTGGAACTTCTATAAGTGGACATATTTCTTCCTCACTCTCATCCTGTAGATTTCTCTCTATTTGGTATGATTCTGTGTCCCTATGCATTTTACGTGTTTGGGACCTAGTCTCAATAGGATCTCTAACAAATGGTTGTGGTCTTGCTGAAACTTCAGGATAATGCGGAGGCGGACCAGCCTGTCCACTCACTTCATATCCTGAAAAGGGTAAGGGAGGGGGCAAGGGAGGAGGAGGAGGAGCTGTTGCTATTACCAAGTTATTATCCTCTTTGTCTAAAAATAATGTTTTTGAATTTTTAAGCTTCTGTTCTCCACGATTTATTTCCTCAATCCACCTGTGTGCTTAAGGAATGCCTAATTGGCATTGCTTTTTTGCCTGACCTCCCACATCAGATTTAAGCTGTTTAAGGAGTTTGACTAGTGAAGTTTTATCTAGTTTACCATCAAATTCATATTTGTTAACCCATTTCGTATAATACCTAACGTTATCAGAACGTTGTAATTGCATGTATTTTGCGTCTTCGGTTAGGGGCGTATCTCACGATGTTTTAGTGTACTGATTACCCATGTCAAAGAAAATGTTACGTAACCCTTTTTTATCACGTGATATCAAGTTCTCAGTTCCTGTTCACAGTTTATCTAGAATAACTGCCTACCTTATTCTGTTACCCTGATCTATGACCAAATATACAGAACTTCCTTTTGTCCCTGATCTGCAAAACAAATCTTGACAACAATATACCGTAACCTAGTCCCTGATCTAAAACAGAAAAAAGGCAAATTCTTCCTACCTGAGCCTCCGGTATTGAACTGTACAAGTTCCGCTTTTCGGCCACAGATCAGAAAGTGGCCAGCCTCTTTTCACGACAATTCAGTCGGAGGTCTTTTCACTCAAGAAGAACCATTTCGGTAACTTCTCCTGCGCAGTATTCGACCACCGATACACACTGATCTGCGGCTTACCAAGGGAGTTCCATCTGCGAAGGAACAAACTGTTAAATAAATTTAAGAATTCAATACATAGGAGGTTCAGATTCAAAAGTTTACTAGTGTACACCAGGAGGCAAAAAACGTACAAGTACAGAATTTTGTCTGACATGAAACAGGAAGCACACAATTTTATATAGGTTTAACATTTAAGCTATGCCCACCTTACTGACGTGATATGTCACAGGGCATCTACATCACTTTAGCTTACAGTCCTTTATTCATAAAACTGTTGATGCTGTATATTTAAAAAAACTTTTCCTCTAGATACAATACGGCCTTGCTATCCAGCTGGTCAGACATAATGTCTTTCTGTAAAGTTATTTCTTCAAGGTTTCATATCAGTTCAAATACAATAGCAGCTTCAGTCTTTTAATACACATCTTTGTTCTCTGTTACACTTTCTCACACAGCTATGTGCTATCTCAGTAACACATATACAAGGCCAAATCATTCCAACAGGAAAGAGCAGAAGATTTCATTATTTCACACAGTTAATTTCCTGACCCAGCAGATAATCACTTGTGAAAAGCATAAACATTAAAACTTGCTAAGCTAGCATTATGCCAGGGTCAAAGATCAGCTTTGCTTCAAGCCACACTGCAGTTTCAAAACTACTTACATTTACACATGAATTAATCTGTACTGTTATATGATTAATAGAATAAAATGCATTATATACTACTTTGCTTTTAAACTAGCATTTCTCATATATTCATATACACATTTTTCTAACACTAGTCTATGCTAACAAAGCAATATTTCAGTGCAAAACAATTGCAGATAATAAGCAAGCACAAACAGTAAAAGAAAACAGTAAAAAAGCATAAATTAATACAGTCAAAAGCATAAATTAATGCAGTAAAACAGTAAAATACAGATGAAAAAGTGCAGGTCAAACTCAAAATAAGTGTAATTTCATGTTCTTAGCTTTCAATGGCTTGGATTTAAGCAAGAACATTCTATGGAACTCTGACAAAGGATGCCACATGCAGAGCAGCTCTAGTTAATTGAGCCAAAAACAGAGCAAACACGAGGCTTATATACAGTCAAAACCAGTTTTAAACTAGCCTGCCAATAGGAAATTACACAATGAGCCTTCCTCCAGCAAACCCCAGCTCAGACAAGGCTGTATCCACACTCTTCTGCCACAAGGGTGCAGAGGAGCCCTTCTTAATGTAAAATGGCTGGATATGAGTTTAAGTGTATAAAAAGCAGTCTAGATTCAGCAAGTCTGGTCCTAGTCTGTGCTAAGTGATATTACAGTACAAAACAAGTACAGGTAATAAGCAGGTGCAAACAGTAAATACAATCAAAAAAGCATAAATTAATGCAGTAAAACAGTAAAGTACAGCTGTAAAAGTGCAGATCAAACTCACAATAAGCATTACAGATATTCAATATTACGAATGTTCAACTATTTAAAGATAACTAACCAGGGAAGAGTGGCAATTCCATTAACCCAGTATTGCATGGTCTGCAACCACACTGCTTAACCTGCTCAATGTTTAGTCGCATGATCTGCCTTCCACTGAACTGAGTACAAAGTAAAATTTATTCAGCAAATATGCCCACCACATTTTCATTTTGAATAATTTGCACTCTGACCACATCTATATCTATCTATATATTTATATAAATATACATATATATATATATATATATATATATATAGACATGTATATTATATATATATATATATATATATATATATATATATACACACACACACACACACACACACACACACACACACACACACACACATACACACACATGAAAACATATGTAGCTGACAATATGATTGCGTCACAAACCACTAGTAGAAAACCTTACAAGGCAAGAAAGAACTCGTGTTACTTAAACTTGGAAATGAATGGTAAGATTAGTTCTGTAAGGGATCAAGTCCATCTCTGTAAATGGTAAGATTAGTTCTGTAAGGGATCAAGTCCATCTCTGTAAATGGTAAGATTAGTTCTGTAAGGGATCAAGTCCATCTCTGTAAATGGTAAGATTAGTTCTGTAAGGGATCAAGTCCATCTCTGTAGTTCAAGATGTCAATTTCTGTAGACTCAACAAAATGTGATCAATGATCTGGAGCTCAAAAAAGTGAAAATGAGTTATATTTAGTTATTGTAGTTATATTAAATTAGTTATATTTCTTGCATTTTTTCCATTGAAGTACCAGATCAACTTGCATTTGTTTATATGAACATTGCTACCCAGGAAACTGCATTCATGCCATTGACTGACCTCTTTTATACACCACATCTCCATGTAGCTTATTGGATTTCACTAGATTTATTAATTAAATTGTATTTGTTGATTCTGCTTGACCAATACTAGTCACAGTCAGTTATATTTCTTCAGTGAAGAAATCTAACTACTGTCAGTGTTCACAACCTCTCCCCAGAAAGCAGTTTGATGAGGTTTTTAATTAAAATAATATTGTATGAGCAGCTGTTTGAGGCACATTTATATGCTAAGTACAGGATTTGTAAAACAGGGTCTGGAATTGATTGGGGATGCTTCATGAATTTGTGAATTAAAGTAATACAGTATGAGCCACTGTCTGAAGTACTTCTACATCCTTATAACAGGATTTACAAAAAAGAAAAAAAAAAAGTTCACAATTGTGTAGGGCTGGTCCATAGCCCATGGTTAAAAAACCAAAAAAAAACAAACCAGAATCCTGTGCAATTCATAGAAGTTGCCTTAACTCATTACAACCTAGTGATGCCTCCAGGTGCCTCTGCAGTTACATCCTATTGACACCTCTAGTCATCAAATATTGCTTGTTTATATTTGCATCAATAATTCCAAAACCATGTCACATACAAAGTATTGAAATATTTCATCTTAAAGCTTACATAGTAGCAAACATAACATATTGCTAGTTGACCTTTATCTTATGCGGGTGAAGAGATGTTAATTTTTGGTCATATAATATTAATTTATATTGTCATAAGTTTCATGTTTTTCTAAATATCTTGACAACCAAATAGCACAGACAGAGCTGCTTCAGCTCTCAGCTGGATGTACAAAATGCTACCAACAGTATTTGTGTAACTTGAGTGGTGATAAGATATTGTAAGTTGTTAACAAAGTATTACAAATGTAATTGTTACTTTGTTTACTATGACTTACAAAATCCAGTTTAAGATCTAGAACTTAAAGTATACTACCATTATAAAAATAGCTTGTGCTGAACAGTTTGCTATTTATGCTTCTTTTGTAACTCCTATGGCTCCAAAGAAATGAATATTTGTCGTTAATTTGAGGACATAATTTGACCATTAAAAAGCTTACGTTACGCCCATTGGAATTTACAGCGCAAACTTCTTGAGCTCCACTGGAGTGAATGAGTTAAACAGCATCCTACACTAATGTTTTCCTGCAAGAGTTCAGTTAGTTATGCAAATGACCATGGTCCCTGTGATACATTATTTGCAAACCTGTAAATCAGAGAGTGCATATTGCCAGAGCAGTAGAAATTTATGTAGGTAAAAGTCAATATCTACAACACAAAAATAACAGCTGTGTACCTCCAGAGATAAAATGTGTAATATACTGCTCAGTACAGTAGACCCCCTCTTATCTGGCCTGTCTTTAACTGGCTTCCTCTTTAACTGGCTATCAGATTTCTGCCATAGCCCTAGCAAAAGACAACAGAGAAGAGCAACACTTCCTCCTCCTCTGGGCTAAACAATGACAGACATTTGAGTTTTAGCCTTCATATTCATTAGAAAAATGCATACTAACACAAATCCTGTTCTAGCTGATTTATAACCTATAAATATTATTTCGCATGCTTTTTCTGATTAACCAGCCATTTGTTTATCCAGCCTACAGTCCGGTCCCAGCAAGATGGGATAAGAGAGAGTCTACTGTAGTACACAGCTGAGTAACAGCATCGACTTTAACTTAATGAACAAGACAGGACATAACACTTTAATCAAAGACATGAAAACATGTCCCATTGCTACACCCTGTGAACAGCAGGTAGCATGACTGCATAATGATGTCAGAAAACAGCTTACAATTCAAACAGCAAGCAGAAAAATAGAACCAATATTGCTGGATTGGTAATGGCAATTTCTGACAGCCAATCTCAGAGGCACTGTTTCAGCACATTAGCAGCTGTGTTGGGGATAATTAGTGGATGAGACAGAGGGGCAGAGGATTTGGTATGGGTAAGTGAGTTGTGTGATGTCATGCCTTACTTTTCAGGTTTACTGCACAGTAGTGTTAGCACAGTCTGATTATCCCAGATCTGGCTTACTGCTATGTTAGCTATTGTACTACAGCTGTTTGGGGAGGGTAGTACTTGTGTTACAAATAAAGACATGAGATTAGGCAGGGGACTATCCTTTGGTGAGGTTTCATTACCTAATGTTTGGGATGCAATGATGGAGAAGAGTTCTCAATATGTAAATGATGTCCATGGTATGACTGTGTACTGTGTGTGTTTGTGTGTGCAGGTGCATGCACATGTGCATACCTGCATGTGTGTGTGTGTGTGTGTGTGTGTGTGTGTGTGTGTGTGTGTGTGTGTATATATATATATATATATATATATATATATATATATATATATATATATATGTATGTATATATGGGTCTACTGCTTTTGTATAAAGTTTCAGTACTTTGAAACACACTTGGTCGAACCCAGTTGTTCGAAGTACCAAAATGTAAACCATAAATCCTTATGGTACACCACTGGTGACTGGTCTACAGGTAGAGGTGAAGTCCCTAACTTTGACAGTGTGTGTTCTGTTGGTGAACCATCTTGTGACGTAAGGGTTAATCCCCAGCTGGGAGAGTTTCTCAATGATTCCTGAGTAGGGTATTGTGACAAAAGTCTTGGATAGGTCAAGATAGGCGGTCTTACCTTCATCCGGAACTCTGATGAGATTCTCAAAAAAGTCTACCAGGTTTAACAAGCATGCTCTATCCTTAATGAAGTCAAACTGGGTTGGATCAAGAGTTTGAAGGTGGCCTATGTTCTTGTTGACAAGGCCCATGATGATTCTTCCCAAGACCTTGAAGTTGAGGCTGGTTAGACTCATGGGTCTATAGCTCCCAGGGTTGATTGATGGACTCCCTTTGTGTAAGGGGATTACTGTTGCAGTTCTCCACTCTGTTGGAACAAAGCATCCACTAGTCTTGTTTTAGGTTGCTAAGTAAACAGCCAGGGATGTTATCTGGTTCCACTGAGGCCATGTTTTTGGCCTTGGAGAGTGCAGATATGACCTGCTGTCTAGAGATACTTGGCAGAGGACTAGTGTCTGGAATGCTTTGGGGTATGGCTGGTGGGGACGGGGTGAAGTTTGTGCCAAATCTGACAGCTAGCAGGCTGGCAATTTCCTCAGGTACAGTATGAGTGGTACCATCCACTACTAGTTTGGCACATAACTGGGCATTCCCTTGCAGATTTTGGACATAGCTAAAGAATGCCTTATGATTATCCTTAGCTAGGGATGCTATTTCAGCTTCATAAATAGGCTTAGAGGACTTTACAAGATATCTGATTTGCTTGTTCAAGCTGTAAAGGGAATTCTTCCTCTGCTGTGTCAGTTCTATCTTGTTTTTAGACACCAATTTATTCCTCTTGTTATATAACTTTGAGCTCCACCAGGGTGGCTTGTATTTTTGGGAGGACCTGGTTTTGATCTGGTCAGGTAGAGCCAAGTCTATACAGCTGCTTAAGTGTTTGTACAGAGCATTTATGTACACCTCAGCATAGGAGTCATTGTTGACTCTATTTGCAGGGGTTTTGAAAGTTTGTATACCACCATTTAGTAGGCTGTAGTTAGCTTTGGAAAAATGTTTCAGTTTTATTGCTCCTGTGGTGATGTCGGGTCCAATACTTACTTGAACAAGACTGATTTATGGTCCAACCTTACCATGGAGGGCACCACAAGGGGGGGTTTGCAGTGAACCCCTTGCCAGTGAGTACTAAGTATAGGACATTTGAGCCCCTTGTGGAGGTGCAGACTATCTGTTCCAGGGCATTTGTATTGACAGAGTCCAGGAACATCTGAGCGATCATGTTTGTGCTCATATATGTTGCCCAATCGA
Source organism: Protopterus annectens (assembly GCF_019279795.1). Lineage (NCBI taxonomy): Eukaryota > Metazoa > Chordata > Ceratodontiformes > Protopteridae > Protopterus > Protopterus annectens. The sequence goes on along the minus strand of NC_056737.1, from coordinate 1,363,948,293 downwards.
TGGAAGGATAGTTGAAAATCTCCCATGACCAAGGTGTTTGGCTGTATGATGAGTAACTCCAGTAAGTCCAGGTAGGTGGTATGCTTATCTTGGTTCTTGGTGGTGGGCCTATAGCTAACAATGAAGTAGGGTATTTTGCCTATAATTAGTTGGACCTGGAGTAGCTCAAGGGAGTCATATTGTTTAACCAGTCTCAAGGTTTACTTAGCATTAATGAAGATGGTTACACCTACACATTTGGTTCTTTCATGCTTGTTTTGAAGTCTGAATGTGTAGAAGGTATTTTAGCCTTGCACAGCCAGGGTGCTGTCTGCATCTTGAAGCATGTCTCAATGACTGCATAGATGTCAGCATCTTCCATGTGAGGAGTGCTTCCAGGGAGCTGAAGCAATGCCTAGAAGCCCATAGAAAGTCTCCAAGTACCTTTCATATATGTTGATTGCCAAGCCCTTGAGAACATATGCTTTGCATTTCAACATTTCCTTTAGTTTCTATAGGCCAGGCTAGTCTAGAACATATTGCATGTAGCTTATTACATTGGTCTGGCTGCTTGAGTTTTTCCATTTAGCGATATATAGGCCATTATATGCCAACCAGCTGCATAAAATAGAAACAAACCATAAGTCTGCTTTTCTCTCACTTCATATTGCAGTTCCTCTTTGTATTATACTAATTTACTTTTAATTTCTCTTTAAACTGGCTACAATTTCTCTAAATATTAAATCATTGTCATAGGTTCATAGGTGTGTACTAGGCTAACAGCCCTGGAGCCTATATAAGCCTAGCCCCAGCAGATTCCCTGGCATCAAGCCACCCAATGTTAGTTCCCAGTACCCCTGTCAAGCAAGGCCACTAAAGTGATCCCCGAGGTAAACATCCTATTGTCCATTCACTCGTCAAGATTTCTGTTAAAGACAGCCAGTGAAGTGCTCTGCTTGATGTGAATGGGAAATTTGTTCCAGAGTATGGGACGTCTCTGGGTTAGGAACCTGTCCCTCTAGCATGTTCTGTTATTGTGGTAATGAAGTTTAGGTTCCTGGAGCATGTGGCATGGAAGGATTGGGATTTCTTTAGGTGTAGTATATCTAGCAGCTCTTGTCAGACATGGCTTTGTAGGTCAAGCAGAGAACGCCTCTAAGTAGGCAATAAGAGACAGAGTATAGCTGGAGTTTTTTGAGTCTGTCCTTATAGACCATGTGTCTAATGCCTCAGAAACTCTTAGTGAGGTAGTTTTGTGGCCTTTCCTGTTGTTGTAGGTGTCTAGTGAGGTACATACCAAATGGGGCATTGTATTTTATAATAGGTCTAATGAGGGATGAGTAGAGAGGGATTATGACCTCTTTCTTCCTGGATGAGAACCCTTTTGTAATGAGATGTGCCACATAGAAGGACTTTCTGACTACAGTGGCAATGTGGTTATCAGAGGAGGGGTTGCTATCAACCTGTGTCCCCAGGTCTTTTATCATACCTTCAGTGTTTAGTAGACTACTGTGTATGTGGTAGTTCATGGGCACTGAATTTTTCCCAAAGGGAATGACAATGTCCTTTTTGGCATTGAGCTTAAGGCCATATAACTTGTATCTATTTTTAACAAATGTTTTTATATTATGTCTGATTTGGTATATTATTGAAACTGCAGATGTTATTTGTATTATTTTTGAAGACTGCAAAATCAGTATTGTTAAAATGTTTTGTAATACTTTGGAACTCTTCTCTCTGGGCCGCCACTGAAAATGTGCTTCTACCCAGTTGTTCTTTCCTGTTAATCAAATGCCAATCAATCAATCAATAAATAAATATACCAGCTTAACACCTAGCCTTTGCCCCTGAACCATGTGTGATCCTCAAGTAAGACTACAGTTGTTGAACACAGGACATCTTCCATCAAACAGGTGTCTAGGATATCCACCTATGATTGCCACAGAGCCTATAACCATTGACATTCCTAGAATTTGTATAGCAAATCCAGGCTAATACACCCACATCCTTTGTAATGTATTGTATCCTTTAAGCCTTTCTGAATGACAGAGCCAGGGGCCAGTAACCACTCTTCTCCCAAAGAATAAAATAGTTTTCTCATAGACATAGGAGGTTTTCCTAAGTAGACATACACAGGAAAGAAAAGAGTCATCGAACCTGTTAGTACTTTATTGATGTTTCAGAATAACCCCCACTGCTGCTACACTCTTTAATCTAAAATGCTTTAGGTCCTTCAATGAACTTCTCTCATCTCCCCAATTTCCAGAGGCCATGGGTGCCAAGGCGAGATGCAACCATGCCTTTTCCTTCTTAATAAGACCCATCTAATTATGTAAATACCTATTTTGCTGTAATGCCTTCTTATCCTTAATTTTACCGCTTTACAATCAGAGCATAATGCCTCCAACTCCCTTTTCACAGTTGCTATAGTGACATCTAGACTTTAAACCAGAGCTTCTTGGCTTCTTGGCAAAAAGGCCTAACTATTCCTAACCAAAAATCCAAAAAGAGTGAAACCAGGGGTCAGCCCAAAACCAAAAATATGAAAGATTTCCACCAGATACACAGGTTTATTGAGTTAATGCAACCAAATTTAAAAAGTCACGATAGCAGTTGAGTGCTTTCATCCTTTAAACCAAACTTTTTAAAAAATGCATACATCACCAAAGTTGTGAATATAAACACACAACCCCAAATGAAGTAAATACAAAATGAATCAAACAAGCCTATTAAAAAAAGTTTTCTAAAAATATTTCATTAAAAATATATAAAAACACACCTAACTTAGCCACTAAACATACATTCATAATCAGTTAAACAAAGTTACTTTTGTACTTCAACACTGGTACAAAAGAAATATAATCATTAATACTAGGAAAAGTGTTCACATTCGATCTAAGCTGCCACAACAGTTCTTCTGTACCTAAGAGCACCTTCTAGGGCCCTCCTCTCTCTGAATTATCAATCTTAATCAATACAAATATATACATTTCTTAACATTTTTGCAAGGTAGAAAATGTTTAAACAACACATTGTTAAGATTACAATACTTGATGTCATTACAATGCTTGTAAATTCTTTTACTCAAAGAAAGCTCCAGCTTGCCTTCATAATATGCATCACAGGAAACACACCGACTAATGTAAACAACAGCTTTCATGTTATAGTCAAATTTGCCAGGACGTCCAATTGTCTTGTGATAGCTTCTGACAAAAGTGGAGGAGTAGACATTCAAAATATAGTGGCACTGTTTACATCTGCTACACTTATACATTTTGAATTCTTTGTGGAACCAGTCACTGGGTGATCTTTCCAAAATCTGTTTAAGATTAATGCCTATTTTATACACAGTCTTGGGTTCAGCACCTGAACAGTGTAAAATGTCCTCAGAGAAACAATCAACCCACTTCTTATTAACTATGTTGGTACTAGCTTCATTGGAATAAGTAGAAATAACCACCTTCTTTGCAAAGTTTTTGGAAATTGTATTCCTAGTGAAAGTAAACTCACTATCAAGTAAAATAGAATGGTATACAGATTTACTGCTTGAAAATAGTTTAGTAACAGTGCTATCAATAACTTTAAGTGGATAGCCCCTTGTTAAAAACAAGTTTTTCAACGTGTTCCTTTCAAAAAAAAATATATCATTATATGAACTGATTCTGGATAAATGAATCATTTGATCTTGAACGATACCTTGTTTCTGAAAAACTGGATGGTAGCTAGACCAGTGCAAATACATATTAGAAAATGTTGTTTTTCTAAAAATTATAGACTGATACACACACTGAGAAAAATCTTTAAAAATCTCAACATCTAAATAATGAATTCTCGTTTCAGAATGTTCATATGTGTACCTAAGAAAATCAATAGAATTGTTTAACTTATAGAAGAATTCATATAGTTGTTCTAAACCGCTTGTCCACTTCATACAAATGGTGCCTTGGTACCTCAAATACATTTTAATAAATTGCATAAATTCACTACTTAATGCAGAAACATTTTCCTACTCAGTAAGCACTAAATTAGCATATAAAGGTGCCATGGCTGCTCCCATGGCAAAACACTTTTATTTGAAATACTTGCCTTCAAAAAAAAACAAAATTGTTTTTGCAAATGATGTCCATAAAATATTGAACAATAATCAAATCTTTTGATTCTAACCATGGACACTTTGAAATGGCTTCAATAAAAAAACTTATTTCAATAGAATATGGTATAACACTGTAAATGTTCTTAATGTGAGCAGTATAAATGCAATATCCTGTAAAAAATCCATCTTTCATTATCATTAGCACGAAGTGCCAAGAATATTTAACTAAATGGTAATATAAATCAAGAATCACTTTTAATTTGCTATCTGGATAAATGGCCAATGGTTCTGTAATGGACCCCTGTGCTGCAGCAATGGGTCAAAGTTGGGGATTGTTAATGTCAGAATGTATTTTTGGAATCCCAAAAATAGCTGGCACTATTGGAGAAACCACATTTAAAACCCCCAAAAAATCTACACTAATAGTCCCTTGAAAACAAAGCAATTCAGCAAAAAACAACTAGTTCCTTACCTCCAGGATTTATTGTGGATTTGCTGGGGCTGGTCAGGGATCATAAGGTCATCCTGGGGGCTCTGACACCTTTGCTTCTATCCTTCAGTTTCTTTTATATGCCCTAGCCACTTCCCTTTTCCTGACCCTCTCACTCATCAACCACATCCAAGGGTAACGCCCCTCTATGGACAATGCCTCCCATTGAGAAGCATTACTGACAACTGCCCTCCCAACAGGGATGGGCACACCCATTCTTCTCTGCTGCTCCAACAGTCACACAATGCACTATGCTGATGCAGCAAACATCACTCCAGAGGACAATATCAACCACTGAAAAGTCCATGTCGATTTAACCACTAATCGATGTTCATAATTGGATCCTGATTTTCAGTATAAATTAAATTAAAGAAAGAGAGAAACATGGAGCATATTTTTCAGTATTAATCAAAGCAACAATAGTACAATCATAGTAATTTAACATTACAACTTCAATATATATCATCTTTATATTTTGATAATAAAGACTCTAATTTGTTCCAATAATTCAGTTTCAAAGTATTTACGTTTCTCAGTTTTAGAACATCTTTTTCATTTTTACAAAAAGTCACCTGATTAAGAAAATCATCAAATAAAAGTTTAATTCTATTTTTCAGTTATAGCTTTTCTTGCAACTGCAAGTAAACCCTCACACATTTTATATTGATTACAATGAATAACTGATGGAACAGGTGCATTTAACAGAATTACTAATCTTGTAAATATACAAGTAGTCCCTAAAGCTCCAAAGAATTATTTTATATTATTCCAAAAATCAATAATTTTTTTTCACAAAGAAAATATGAATCCAATCAGCTCTTGGTTCTTTATTACACCTCCAGCAAATGAAAAATGTTACCCCTTTAAATTTTGATAACTTAAAGGATGTTTATAAATATTCTGTGAATATATTTTCACATAAAAAATCCAGTGTATGCTTATAAACATTTGACTAATAGACTTCAATATTAACTGCAAGTAAACCCTCAAACATTTTATATTGATTACAATGAATAACTGATGGAACAGGTGCATTTAACAGAATTACTAATCTTGTAAATATACAAGTAGTCCCTAAAGCTCCAAAGAATTATTTTATATTATTCCAAAAATCAATATTTTTTTTTTTCACAAAGAAAATATGAATCCAATCAGCTCTTGGTTCTTTATTACACCTCCAGCAAATTAAAAATGTTACCCCTTTAAATTTTGATAACTTAAAGGATGTTTATAAATATTCTGTGAATATATTTTCACATAAAAAATCCAGTGTATGCTTATAAACATTTGACTAACAGACTTCAATATTAAATAATTTTTCTCTTCTAAAGGTTCATTGACATTAAAAGAATCTACAAACTTCCAATAAATTTTATCTAGATCATTTTTATTAATTACTGAAATCTTATAAAGTTTAAATAAACTACCTTTGTAGGATAATTCTCCATGAACGATTGTTATCAAACACTCATATAAATTTGGGTATATATATATATATATATATATATATATATATATTTCATTTTCCTTTGGTAAATTTGCATGAGCTTTAAACTTATATATAAAATTTGGAGTTTTACATTTTAAAGATGCTTCTAGATTATTTTTTTAAAATGTCATCAGAAGTTAAAAAATTATCTTTAGCAATACCATGAAATTATTATTTTAATATAGAATCATATCAGTGTGTGAACTACTATCATCAACTTTCACTTTTTAGGCTATAGGAAATATTAAACATTTCCATTTGTTAAGTAACAGAAAAATCATTATGTTAC
>NC_056737.1:1363925528-1363941453 GCF_019279795.1 Protopterus annectens | reverse complement strand
CCTTTTGATCTCCCCAGTTCCACTGTGTTTAGCTTTAGCCATCCATTTTAAATTAATTTTGCTATGCCCTTTTTCGAGGTTAGTACACTGTGCCTCTGTCAAACAGTGACACAGAAGTGATACCCGGGTAAACCCTACGATCTCCCACCCACCCCTCAAGTTCCCTCTTGGAGAGAGTCAATGAGGGACTCTGCCTAACCTGGACTGGAATTTTATTCCAGAGTGAAGGTAGCCTCTGGGTTATGAATCTTTCCCTCCAGCATGTCCTATTTATTTCAGTGCTGAGGTTCAAGTCTCTCGAGCGTAGCTCGATGGGATTTGGATTTTCTGAGGTGCAGCATGTCCATTAATTCCGGGTTGGACATGGCTTTATACGTCAGGCACAGATCGCCTCTGAGCAGGTGGTATGCCACTGAGTAGAGCTGGAGTTTCTTTAACCGGGCAGCATATGGCATTATCTAAGTAAGTTCTTTAAGCGTAAAATACACATTATAGAACTTACTTCATTAATGCCTGGATATTGACAAGCATTCAGCCTCAATTGCCAAATTAACTCACTTCTTTCCAGTCTTAAATATTCAGGTCCTCTTCTCCCATCACTTAAAAGCTGCTGGATAACTCTAAATTTGAATGAATGTCCTGGGTTTTCACTAGTGTGTCTAGCTAGTGCATTTTCCAATTTATTTTTAGCAATACAATATGTGTGCTCATATATCCTCTCACTTAATTTTCTATCCGTCTTCCCGATATAAAAAACAGGACATATAACACACCTAGCTAGATAAACAACCTGCTTACTCTGACAGTCATGTTTTCCTCTAGTTTTAAATTTTTTGTTTCTGATTTCAAAACTCAACCCCGTGTCGATATGTTTACACATACGGCACATATTACATTTGTACATACCCTCTCTTCTACTAGTACTTCTACTATTGGCCTCTAGAATTGACTTCAAATTACCTCCTCTTCTAAAAACAAATTTAGGTTTTTCTGGAAATAATAATCTTAGACGTTCATCTCTCATTAGTATTTCCCAGTTCTTCATAATGATAGCTGTAATTTCACTAGAATCTAGGGAAAATGTACAAATAAAGCTGTAGGGGCTTAGTAGTTGTTTTTCTTTCCGCTCCCAAATTCTATTTACTGAAATGTCATTTAAAATAGGGGTATACATATATATATATATATATATATATATATATATATATATATATATATATAGTTAAATATAACATGTAGTTTTATATGTATATAATGTCTGGAGCGAACCATCAGTTGGTAATCAAATAGAAGTTAATAATAAAATCAACAACAGGATTATTAACAACAGAGATATTGTTGAGATCAGTACAACTACATAAGTGATAGTTAAGGTTTATAAAAAAGGATGTTCAATAACATCGCTAAACAAATTCCAATGATAAAAAGTATTTATGTTAAAAGAATTGTATATATTTTAACTTATGGTGGAGTGTATCATAGTGTAGTATTGTGCAGTATATGTATTTTACGATGTTTTTACAATTAATAGAATAGAGCCTTTTTATCCTTGTATTGTCTGTGCTATACAAGTGAGGTACTTTATGAACAAGACAATGTAGATACAGTTAAACAACAATGTACCTAATAGGTAGATACAAAAGTATGGTTTTAACAACAGTGAACCAATAGAAATCATGTTGGTTCTTGCAAGTGTCTCGAGATTCGATTTAAATTAAGCGCCTCACTGTGAGCTGGCTATCTAACAAATTTATCTGAGGAAGTTAGGTACTGTATACTTGACGAAAAGTGTATTTTTATTTTGAACGCTTAATAAATAATTTTCTTACGTATTCCTAGTTATTACAATTTGGAGACTTACAGTAAAGTATCCAGAGTTCGTGGTGTGTTCGTGTGAGCAGTTGAGACATGTCCAGCGGTGAGCGTCTGATATCCACAGACAACAGCTTGCCACAGGTGGTGGGGTGGCCATACATCCCCCCCTCACCAGAGTGGAGGAACTGCTGCTAAGTGTGGTGGCCCCTGGCCTACAGCAACAACAACATCACACATGTGTCGTCATGGAGGCCGGAGCCACCCAGCATAGTGACATGGAGCGTGCGGGTAACATGCTCTAGCTGTAGACAACTGTTACCTGTATTGTTAGACTATGCATGTGTGAGATGTGTACTGTGTTTAGCAGTTGTGCTGCCTATTGTGTGCAATACTGATAATTTGAATAGTATCTGTACACCTATGCCTGTTGTTCTACTGTAGTTTAGCACACTCACAGTAGCAATGCCAGAGGTGTGGCCACTGACAAACTGTGTCATATTCTTGCAGGTCCCTCTGGTGTGACAGCAGGGCAGACGTTACATGCTGGTGAGTGTGTTAACACTTTAAACTTGGTATTGGACTATGCATGTCATAGGTGAGGTGTAGGCCATGTACACATAAAACACCTACGCATAATGCATGCTGTGCATGTTTGCTGTGAGACGTGAAACAACTCAGTAATGTCAGTAGCTGCCTCAGTTACATGCAATGCACAGAGCATCAGGCACAAATGTGGCAACACTGTACTGCACATTGGATAGGCATAGTTGTCACACATGTACACAACATAACACGTTTGTCATGCGCAGTACACCTCAACATGCTACACAAAGTATGACCGGACACACGCTGGCAGGTCACACTTCAGTATCCCACTTGTCATCCACACACCACACATACCATACCTGAGGGGTAGGGGCCTAGCATGGTGCTGTGCAACACTCCTCAACACATAACATAGTCATGTTAGGCAATGCTCCCTATTGGACACCTCACACACCCTTGTGCAACGTGGCTATGTAATTGTGAACTTAGCCACGGCACTGTGGTTCAGGTACAGCTTGCTAGGTGGTGGTCTAGCACACTTTAGTGGCCTTGAGTGACCACATGATGCATGATGATGATGATGGCTAATGGTACTACACCCCATACTGTTACAATGGCCATGTCCAGGATTGGTATCCCATCACATATACATGCACCACGCATCCCGTGTGTGTACATAGCATGCATGTGCTACACCTGTGTCCACAATTATCTGCTACAGACACAGACACTGCAATCAGACATGGAAATCCATGTGACACACAGATAACACACGCAGCCATGGTATGTATACCTGTGTGTGATGGTGCACAGGACATTGCAGAGCTTATAATACTTGCACTGAAATGTCGTGTCCTTGTACACATTGTGTTCCAGGGTGTAGGCAATCACTGAACATGTACACACATGCACCACAGCCATGTACACTGTCATAAACTATGGCTGTCTACATTCACACTGAATGGACTTGAGCAACACTTATTCTGCATGCTGACGTGTGCATGACTGTTTGCCTTGTGATACTGTCAACCACCTTCAACCAGTATTGCGTATGATTTGGAAGTCTGTTGTGTGTGTGTATCTGCTGCAGTGAGGAGTGGGCATGTGTGCCTGTGTGCCTGTGTGCATGTGCAGACTGTAACGTGTGTTTCCTGTCTTCCTCTCACAGGTGCTGAGGTAGGGCTTGGCGAAAGCAGCAGGCTACCTGAAGCCACTGCCACGGATAGTGGTGATGATTAAACATGTATTTTGGCACAGGGAGATTTGACAGGGTCTGTCATTGGTCCACCAATTGACAGTACACAGCGTTCAACCCCATCCATGTGCACACTCATACTGCCATTACATCCCTCACCACCAATGGCCATAGGGGAGGGACAGCATATAGTTGGCATTGACCAGGAGAGTGTGGTACCCATGGCATGTGCATCCCCTCACAGCAGCCATAGCCATAGACCCGCAACGGTACCACATAGGTGGAGGTCCAGGGGTTGTCGGGGGAGCACCACTGGATGTATTGCCCCTAACAAGGGGTGCCTTCACAGGTCTTACGATGACCACTATGTTCTGGGCTGTAATGCAGGCTCAGGCACGTATGGAATGGTGCACCAGGCAGGGACTTAGGGCGCAGAGGGCACATAACACCGCTATCAATGACAGCATCCATGACCTTGCCAGTGCCATCCGGATATACACCGAGGTTATTGATAGACATTGGGGGGAGACAATAGATGCCCTCCACAACATGTCTTCCTCAAGCCAGGACTGTGCGGGACGATTGCAACATCGTCGCAGATGCATGCCAGCAACAGCTGGCAGTGGTCGCGGATGGCCCACAGCTCACAGCCGCTCCCGTAGTGGCAGTACCAGCCCCAGCAATGCTGGGGTTGGCCTGTCCATTGTCCATCCCAGTAGACCACGTGCATGTGGCTCTGGCCAGTCCCAGCAGGGACATGGGTCCTGTCGTCATACCTCTGCCTCTGATGACAGTACCCAGTCAGGGTTGGTACCCGATACCATCCGTAGCATCTCTGCCAGGTACATGTATTGTGTTCGTGGCTGGAGACAGTGATCTGTACAGCCAAGTAGGTACAGTTTGTGGCTGTCCCACAAACCACCGTATATGGCAGCCACATGGTGGAGCTGTGTGCATGCAGACACACACACATTAAGCAAACAACTAGGGCTCACACATACACACACACATTACATCAACATTGGCCCATGCTGTACTGTTATCCCCCCCCCCCCACACACACACACACACACACACACACACACACACACACACACACACACACACAGACATGTCGATTGGATGGGTCAATGTCAGGCTCTGGCAAACAACAAAACGCCCTGTGCATATGATGATAACTGTGCCACCTCCTGTCATCTGCATTATCGATGGAGGGACAGGCTAACATGGTGCTGATGCACAGGGTGACACTATAGCAGTGTAGCAATAATAGCGAGTTGTCAACAAGGAAGTCTAACTACATCCTTGTAGGTATATCTGAGCAGACATTATGCATCAAAGCTCTGTTTGTCAATGTAGCATTGTTTACACCACTGTTAGGACTGAGTATGTATTATCCACCCATGTGCCACTTGGCTGATGTGTGATGTGTTGCCAGCATGTGTTAGTGAGTAGACAGTACGTGTGTGATGTGTGCAGTACAGATTAGCAAGTGTACATCTGTGAACATGGTGGGTGCACACTGTCTGGATGTACGTGCATAGTGGACACATGAGACATGTGGCATACCCTGTCGTACACATTATTAACATCCCATTGCATCTTTCAATGGCCAGTATGCATTCTAATACAGTTATGTACTAACATGGGTAGATGTGTGTATGACATGGGTTGACACTATGCTGTGGGTGATACCGTTAATATCAGTCAATGATTTGCAGTCTGGTAGTATACACAACCTCAACAGCATTACTATAAGCAATCATTGGATGATGTCCTGACAAATGACACACAGTAGTAGGGAACTCAGTATCAATTGGATCCTTCCGGTGCTACACTATAACACTAACCAGTGGTGATGACCGCCACCCATTACTGTGACCACACCTGTGTGTGATATAGCCCCCTTAGGTACATGCAGACACACTAGGGATGTGCCCATCCAAATCTGGGAATGCATGGAATGGCCTGCATTGCATTCCCTGGATGGGACGCATATCCTACACAAGGGTATCATACAGACAGATACCTGCTGTGTGATACATGCTGTATAGCAGTAAGTCGACTATGGCATAGTCATCCTCATGTACTATACATACTATCCTGTCAGTACCACACCGGTGGTAGCCCTCAACATGTATGTCGGGTACCATTGTGTACATACAGACCCATGTTATGTCATGTGTCCCTTCGTATCCACATATCCATAAGTATTGTGGAGTCCCAAGGTGTATCACAGACATTAGAGGCCTGAATGCATATCCACAAGGCAGTCGTACATCTATAAAGACTGTCCATTCTTGGCAGACTTTGTTGTGTATGACCATGTCTAACATATACCCCAGCCATATACCCTCACTCACACTACTCTTAAGTAACTGTCATGGGTATATGTGCCACAGATGACCTTGGTCACAGAACATAACAGTGGATGGCCATGTCACATACATACATATGTGACCTATGATCTGAGTAGCAGCGGCACAACCTGTCAGTGGAAACAAATGTATTCATGTAGTATGCAGGCTTCACACCTATGTACTGATTGAGAGGACATGTACACATAGATATTTGCCACGCAGATACCTGATGTCTGCAATGCACTTACTGTTGTCATCATACTATGTCATACCATAGTAAAAGCAAAATCCACACTGTGTTGACCAACAGTGACACACACAGTCAGCATTTGCAGGATTCAAACCCCGACCTAACAACGTTATGATACTAGAGAGTGACGCATTAACACGGCATGCTATTTGTTTTATTGGTTTGTTTATCTTCTCCTGCTGTATTTGTAGGAAGGTGACATCATCAGACTTTCCAAAGAGGAATGTACCTCCTTTACTGGGTTTTCCCAGTCTCCAAAAAGGAACACCTCTGAAAAGAAACTGCACACATCCCCCACACACTTTGCAGGATTCAAACCCCTACCTAGCTATGTTATGATACTGGAAAGAGATGCATTAACACAGCATGCTATTTGCTTTATTAGCTGGTTTACCTTCTCCTGCTGTATTTCTAGGATGGTGACATCATCAGTCTTTCCAAAGAGGAATGTACATCTTCTAGTGTGTTTTCCCAGTCTCCAAAAAGGGAAATCCTTTCAAAGGCAATTGCATACATACATACACACCCCACACACAGTCAGCGTTTGCAGGATTCAAACCCCTACCTAACTAGGTCATGATACTAGAGAGAAACGCATTAGCGCAGCACGCGATTTGCTTCAATGGGTTGTTTCCCTTCTCTGTCTGTATTTCTAGGGTGGTGACATCATCAGTCATTCCAAAGAGGAATGTACATCTTTAGTGTGTTTTTCCAGTCTTCAATAAGGCCACTCCTTTCAAGGAGAATTGCACACACATCCCCCACACATAGACACAGTCAGCATTTGCAGGATTCAAACCCCTACCTAACTAGTCTATGATACTAGAGAGAGAGATGCATTAGCGCAGCGTGCTATTTGCTTTACTGGGTGGTCTCACTTCTCTGTCTGTATTTCTAGGGTGGTGACATCATCAGACTGGACATGGTAATGTGTGTACACTTTGTTTTATGCCATTCCAGGAATGGTCCATGTGGGTCGACAGGTGTTAACAGCTGGAACAGGAACACATAATCCTTACCTTGTGTGATCTATCTGTGGACACATCGGCATTCCTTCATATGTCAACACATATTTATGCACAGCTTGTTGGTTTTGTGGGTACTACATATGTCTGGGATGTTGATAAAGGGCAATTCAAAGTGTATGTGAGACATGTGTAGCTGTGTTCAGTGATGTATGTCCTATGTGGCTGCCTTGCAAACAGTCTAGCATGTTTGGGAACCATGATCTGCACATGAACACACCACGGTTAGTAGGGTTGTGTGTATGTCAGCTTCCAATAGCTCGGTTTATGACTTCAACCATGATGGACTCCATGGCCTTGTAGATCATACTTCATAGGCATACTGGACTGTACTTTTCATGGTGTGTTGTGCACCAACACTTGTGTGGAGTGCCATATTTTGCTGTAACACATTCAACGGTTCCACATCCTGTGTAGGGGTGAGGTTCAGCTGACTGTTCAGGTGCAGAATCTGTTTGTTCTGTAGTTTATGCATGACACATATTGGGAATCAATGTAGTCCACTTGATGCCATGCTTTTAGCACTGGGGGTAGCTGTTCATCCATTCTACATGTGATATCTCCTGGTATGATGACATGGACTATCGTTGGTGGGAGGTGGGCATGTATATATGGGCCTGCCTGTCTGTCAGGATGTCGGCATTGTCAGTCAGGTACAGTTGGCCCTGACTCATGACATATATGTGTGTACATTGCTATATATGACATAGCTGTCGGAGGTGTCATGATTCAGTCTGGACTCCTTCTCAGCTACTCTTTACAGAACACCAACAAACCTGAGCACTAATCCCTGTTATACTCCTATACACACTTAACACCCTACTGATCCTTTGTCATATGGCTACAGAATATGTCATGATGATATCCCGGCATGTCCAGGGGTCGGCTTTGTGGGCACTCTCCAGTCCAGCTGGTGAATATTGTGATGTAGACACAATGTCACATCTGCCTCATGTACACAGACAACACTCTCCTCCTCACAACAAACCCAGATATATGTGTGAGATGCAACTATAGAGACATACAGGGTGCTGAACTCTCTCAACCCATGACTGGCATAGTCTATCAGGTGGTGAGGATAACCACACACACCACATGTCAGTCTCACATATCCTCTGGCGACAGCACTCAAACCACATTATCACACATACACATACTCGGATGCTGTAAATGAACTCTGCTTAAGCAGCAGAGACCTCCACAGCAGGCACGCACACAACTGCTACCCTACTACAATACCCACATCTCACATAATTCACAATGTCAGTGTGCCACACAGTCACTTGCCTTCAGGCTAAACAACACACATAATACACTTGTGATAGGCGACACTTATTGTCAGACACACTGACGTACCACTCACCAGCCCATACAAGGGAATAGTCCCTTTGTGCTGTCTGTCGTGTGCCAGGATCTGCCACATAACACATGCAGTCAGGTCACTACAAAGCAAGTACAGGACTGGCAACATCATTGTCCATGCTGGTGCGTAAAACCTCAGACATTACTCCCTGGACCACATGACATGGTACATGGAGGAACAGTGTCATCATGTAGCCCAGGCCAGTATGACCCTGACCTTGTCTAGCATCTTACACCCACCAAGTATGATGTCACAGTATACAGACAAACATATCACATTTAACACTTGGCTAACAGATTGGTGTCATTCATAGGGGATACAGTGTCTGTCAGCCTGTGGTGACATGCTCAACATGCCACGTAGCTTCACTATGGACAGCTTGAACCTATCACCCTTGGACCTTTGAATGCTGGCTAAGGCTCTTGCTACCACCATAGCGCATTTGTTGAGCAGGGCTCAAAAGACAAACCCACCTACATAGACATTACAGGTTAAATAACACTAAGGGTAATGCTGCTCAACACCAGAAGTGTTACCCTCATATTCAAGGCCACTCAGGACTCCCTCAGTATGGGGATAGCAATATATGTGCACTAACAGATGCCTAGTTCAGGGTCACATATGCACACCAGCACTACCAGGTTATGTTTCATACCATGCTTTCTGATGACTGGACTTGGAACGGACAGCACAACTAGGGGGTGTATCCATATACATCACAGATACACACACCTCCGGGTTAGTGGCACTACACTAAGCATCACAGACCATACATATACAACTGCCATTGTGCGAAACTGCCTTTCAGTTTGTTGCCTACTACAGACCACCCTCCCATACTCAGGAACCACACTCGGCTTTCCTGGGAACAGTGGAGGATATGATGGTCTCCACAAACACCATTGTATTGGGTGACATCAGATACACAAATATTGACTGGGGATACTACTCATGCCGCAGCAACCTTGCCCTACAGTCGCTACAATTTGTAAATTCATATGCTATGGCACAACCAGTCACCACAGCCACAAGGGGGAATACATACTGGACCTGATCATCACCAACACGGGGACTCTATGTTCCACACCAGCAATATACCCCTCATTGGTAAGGTCGGAACATACATCTATCTCACTGGACATACATATACACTCCACAAACCCATCCTGGGTAATCTTGCTGAACTTCTGATGAGCCAACGTCTCACTTCACCAAAGCAAGGTGGTATCCTTCAGAGACCCTGAGACAGTGTCAAATACAGCTCCGACTGCTGAATCTTTTACATATACATTCTATGGACTCCTAGTGGACTGCATGGATTGTGCTACCCCAAATAACAACAAGACTCACTCCTCCAATGGCAGGGGACCTGTCTGGTAGACACCAGCCATTAATAAGCTGTACAATGTCAGGAGGAACCTACTACATGATAGAGCACAATCCCAGACGGGGAAAGCATCTGTGATCTGTACTAGCAGACAGCTATGATCACTCATGTACTTATCTAAGGTCTTCTTCTCACAGAGAATTGCACCAGACACATAGGACTATCACAAGGCCTTCATCAGTTATGTCAGGAACCTGGGCGGACACTCACTGATATGCTGTGAGTTACTGCATACTGACTACACTTACCCTGAACCCACTGGCATAGCCAACATCTTGGCAAACAGGTTCTGTGCAGATGTCTCCCCCATCCCCCCTAGGGAGCAACTATCCATCCCTACAGAGTGTAACCTCCCTGACACCACACAGTAACAGGTGAGTGCTGCCCTTCCCAAAGCATACATTACAGCATCAATGGGACCAGTTTGTGTCCCAGCCTGCATCTTACATGAGCTTCATGACAGATGTAACCCTCACATTACATCACTGTGCAATATCGGAGTTACTACAGGATATGTACCCATGGAATGGCGTACAGCGACAGTGGTCCCACTCCATATAGTTGGTGCTAGAATGGACCACAGACAATATTGCCCTATAAGCCTGACTATCCTGTTATGCAAAGCTATGGAGCGTATTGTAATGGGACTCTTAAACATAGATATCAGGAACCTACAGACACTGTGTCCTACACATTTCAGCGTTGTTGTGGGGAGATCTTGCCTCTTGAACATGTTTGTATTCTTTAGACGCTTAACAGGTCCATCGACATAGGGACAATTGTACACGCAGCCTACCTGAAGCTTGCTAAACCCTTCCACACAATAACCCACTGTGCCATTATGCATAGGCTCACCAGCATCGATATGGACACATATCTCACATGATGGATTGCTACCTGGATCAGGGATAGCACCCACATGGTCAGAATTGCAGTTGTCATGTCTGACTATACCAATAGTATGTGAACAACGACTGTAGAACCAAGAATTGGATGTGCAGACCCTTGGATATATACCGCTCGTACACAAGGATGAACGAAACTTTTTATTGTCACACAAACAGAGAGTGGATACACTGGTTAAGCGCTTTCAACTGAAAACTCCAGTCTTCATCAGAACAAAACAATACTGCAAATTCTCCATTTTATAGTCATCTAATCTCTTGATTGTTTAAAAAAAACACCAAAAGTGTTAAAGCTACACATACCTAAATTTTAACAGAACCTAACAGAAATCAGCAACAAAATACGAACAATTATAATGAATTATTACTTGACATAATACTCTCTCTTATACATAATAATTCAAGTAAAAATATGTAAGACAATACCGCTGACACTCCCAAAGTATCCTATCAGCAAAGAAACAAGCCAAAGGTTGCAAGAGATAAAACTGTAGGATACACCACGAGAACTTCAATTGTAGAAAAAACACTTCTTTATTCCCAGGACAGGTACGGGCATCAGAAGAAGGCATGGAATTGACTCACTTGGTGTATAATCACTCTGATTATGTGTTATCTGACTCTGACCTGTCACTGTTAAATCGAGGGTTGAATTACATTCCATCGCAACCCAGTGTGTTATCTGAAACCTTCACCGACCTGAGACTATTTGCGAGAAGAATTGCCTTGAAAATGTTCTTTAAAAATAAGAACAAGACTGATATGAATGAAGGCAATAATAATGCTACCATTAATGTATTTAAACAGAGAAGTACTTTCTCTCCTCAATTACCCCCACCAGTAGAATGCTTCGTAAGACTATGTGAAAAAGACTTGTATACATTTTATTCTGTGAAGCATGTGAAAAACAAATTTTGTAATTTAAATAACACAGAGTTTGAATCACTTAGGAAACTAAGGAAGAATAGAGACATCATAATTACATCTGCAGATAAAGGAGGTGGGGTGGTAATACTTAATAAAATAGATTATATTCATAATATTGAAACATCGTTGAAATCCATTAGCACTTATAAGGAAATAATGATTGACGAAGTTAAGGTCATAATAAATAATATACATGAGAATCTTTATGACTTGCTTATGTGCCGTCAGATCAGTAGTGAGATGTATGATTTTTTATACATCAAGGATCCACTCATACCTTCCCTGAAGGGATTACCGAAAATACATAAGGAGACCAGTCCTATACCCATGCGACCTATAGTGTCTGGGAGAAATTGGGCCACTTATAATATATCAATATTTTTGGAAAAAACATTAAGACCTTTAGTGAATAATATTGGAACAATTTTAAAAGATACACAACATCTATTGGAAGATATAGAAGGGATCCAACAGGATTTGATAAGTTTAGATAGCCCTCTGTTAGTTACACTAGATGTTTGCAATTTATTCACCTGCATACCTAATGAATATGGATTGCAAGCCATCAGAGAACTGATGGTGAAAGTAAGTGAGTTCTCTGTTGATAGACAAATTTTGATAAACCAACTCATGGAAACAGTACTATATAACAATGTTTTTTTGTTCAATAATAAGTATTACTTGCAAACATGGGGGGTGGCCATGGGCACCCCATGTGCGAATACTTACGCCAATTTAGTTTTATACTTCTGGGAACAAGAACACTTGTTTAATAGTATTTGGATGAACAAAATACGATTATATAGGAGGTTTGTGGATGATGTGGTTTTGATATGGGCAGGAACAGCTATAGAGCTACAGGAGTTTGTGAACTATCTAGAATCAACCACAGAGTTCCTTAGGTTTACCTTTGAATACTCACAGGCAGACATCAACTTTTTAGATGTCAATCTTTATTTTAATGCTGAGGGTGGCTTGACTTCTAAACTTTACAGAAAAAAATGTTGGAAGAACACAATGATAGAGTACAGTAGTATGCACCCAAGACATGTGTTTGCAGGTGTAGTGAAAGGGCAGTTCTCCAGATTAATGAGAATATGTAAGGATCCAATAATATTAAAGGAAGAAGCACATTTTATGGAACGACTTTTTGTAAAGAGAGGATATGCTTCTAAATTAGTGAAGGATATAAAGAATGACGTCCTTCATCCATTATTAGGAATAGATATTAATAGTTTGGATCGAGTTGTTATTGAAGAAAATAGACAACACTCAACCAACAATGTATATAAGGGCTGGAAATATGAGAATGATAGGATTAGATATGTCATGAAATACACTAATGACAATGCTGACATTAGGAAAATATTAACTAAACACTGGAATGTACTGACCATGGTTGAGGATATACAGATTTTGGTTGGCAGTAAACCTTCCTTTGCGTTTCGCACATGTGATAATCTGAAAGTCATCTTCTCTATAGACTCTAGTAATATAGAAACAAGAATAGACAAGAAACATGTAGTATGTGGCACGTTTCCATGTATGAAATGCAATATGTGTAAATATATAACAACTTCTCAGTATTACCAACATCCAGATGGCTTCTCTGAATTTAAACCTAGAGAGTATACTAATTGTGATACGATGAATTTAGTATACATGGCTAATTGTACAGCCTGTGAAGCCTTTTATATTGGCCTCACGAAAAGGAAACTCAAGGAACGCATATATAATCACATCTATGAGATTCGCAAAAGAAATGAGCTAAATGTCCTAGCCAGGCATATTATTCTGACCCCCACACACGAGTTTAAATTTAGGGTCCTACAGATGGTTAAAACAAACCTAAGAATGGGGGATAATAATAATTATTTAGCTAAATTAGAGTTAGATTGGATATTCAGATTTGGTGCACACAAAACACCAGGTATTAATAATTATGTCTCTTTGAAACCTGTTTTGGAAAAAAGATGATTTTTAATATAGGTATGATGTGAAGCCTCCATGCACAGAACTTTTGAAGGGCTTAAAATAAAAATGCTCTATCATGAGAAATATATAATGTTAGTACAATAAGCACATGTAGACTATGGATAATATAATAGGAAATGATTTCATAAGTTCTACAAGTCACATATAGAGTATGAATATGAGATTGGAATTAGTATTATATCATTTTATTAATTTTGCTATTAACTTTATGTTTTAAATACATAATGATATTAGTTGTTTTATTTAGATAAATGTTTTCACAATATATAGTATATGAAAAATTTTTTTAATATGAAAGAATATTTATGGGATGGGCTAATTGTTGACATGAATTTTGCTCAGAACTAGATTATAGTTATGGATATTAAGTATAATTATTAGTTAGATATAAAGGAATTTTATGGATTGGATATTAGTTGATAGTATGATACATTGATTGACTGAATCAATTCATAGATTCAATATTGAAATTATTTAAATAAATAATTATATAATAATGAATAATAAGAAAACAAATGCATAATATTAATAATAGTTTTGGTCAATTTTAATTTTATTCTAACTATTTTATGCTTATAATATATGAATTTTTACACAGTCTGGTATTCATTTATGAATTAAATAGAATACATATACTGATGTGAATTTTTATGGTCCTATAATTATCAATACATAGATACACTGGATTTTCCAGTGACATAAAGACACTTGATTAAAGCAACAGGTTATTTTAAATTTTAATATTAATTGATGAAATATGAATAAATATAGTTTTATAATTAATAAATAAATAAATATATTGTATAATTGTAGTCAACCTGAGCTTTAGTATACTAGATGTATTGAACGTCTTTTAGAGACCGTAGCAAATAAGGTATTTAGCGCTGGAAATATTTTAAATGAATAGGTTTGCAACTGCAGTTCAAACAGGCTGAGATTTTTTATATATATATATTTAATGATCCATATTTATTATGAGACAACAGGAATGCTAAAAATGGGTTCTTCTTACTGACATTTGAATAATTAAAACGTCGCATACTCTTGCGTCAAGAAGGTAGTCTTGATGGAAGCACTAAGATATTGTTTGAAGCTTATGCATTGTGAAACAGTTGGAAACAAAAAAACTTTACTTACGCTATTTTTATAGCGAGAGCTATAAGTACGACACATTGCTTATTAAATGCATACGAATGTTATTACTGGGAATATATAGCGAACTGTGACAAGCATTGAGAATGTTAATTGTGTGATATAGACAGTTTAAAATTGTATTTTTATGTCAGTTTTTATGATTTTTATGATTGTTTTAAGCATTTGACAGTTGACATATTCTTATAGAAAAGAAGATGCATTTATTTAAAGTACTGGGACACTTTAAAGCTTGATTGGATGGAATATCTTTAATAAGGGAATGGTCGTTAATTGATGTATCTAATGATTAAAGCATACTATATAAAGAGCAGATCCATAACAGTTTAAATAGATCTGATGAAGCGTGCATAGTGCACGCGAAAGCGCTCATCTCTCTTTTTGTTCGTTGTTGGAATAAATAAGTGTTTTTTCTACAACTGAAGTTCTCGTGGTGTATCCTACAGTTTTATCTCTTGCAATTCAAGTAAAAATGTAAATGTTACAGAAAGCTCATATGTACATAAATATATATATACCTAATAAAACATTTCAATGTTAAAATTCTATAAATGGAATCAATAAATGTTCATATATATTCTACTATATTAAAAATTTGATGTATTCTCTGTAAATGTTGGATCAATATATCAATTATAGAATGCTGATATCATAATAAAAATCATAATAAAAATTCTAAAAATTATTAATGTGATAAATAAATTATGTTTGTATGTGTGAACCATTTATGATGATGAAAGGGCTAAAAAAGGTTTGATGATAATAAAATCATTAAGACCAGGTGGTCTAGTAGCATCAGTATAAATCTGCCATCTACTTTCAAAGTGGGCCAAAATCATTTTCCAATTGCCTCCATAAGGTGTATTAATAACCTGATCAATAATTGCAAATACAAAACCATGATCATTCCCTTTCTCTAGAATATGTCTATACAGAGCATTTTTAGCATCACATTTCTGTATTTTATATTGTTGCAATTTTTAGGGGAAATTTTCAACATTTTTA
>NC_056737.1:1363902426-1363925028 GCF_019279795.1 Protopterus annectens | reverse complement strand
TAGAGAACATTGCAGAATTCCACATGCAATAGACAACAAGCAAACCACAGCAGTAAAGGCTGCAGCAAATATCCCTGACTTGTCAGTGCAGCAGGATGTCCCTGATCTCCTTTTTTGAGTTTCAGAAAAAAAGTTGTAGTTATGAGATTTGCATTAGCTTTCAGAATGAATCAAAAAGTTAATTGAAAACATGTTAGTGCCGCAGGTTCTGTTAAGTGTAGGGCAAATGACATTTAAAATGCATAAGAATGAACCTTAATATCCTTCATTCTACTATGGTACTATATTATAAACAGTATCCCTTCAATTACAAATTTAAGCAATAAAAGAAAACTATTTTATTCAGGGTCTTCTCACAACTAATTGACTCCTATACAGAAATCCTGTTTGTTCACTACTATTGCAAATTATTCTTGCAGCTTCCTGTTTTTTTCTAGTCCACGAAGCTTTCTTTCTAAATTGCAATGCAGTATATATATATATATATATATATATATATATATATATATATATATATATATATATATATACCGCGGTGGTGGTGCCACGGTAGCGCTATCACCTCACAGTAAGAGGTTGTCCTGTTCGATTCTCAGCTAGAGCATCTTCTGTACGGAGACATGCGTGAATGGGCGTACCTTCGTTGAAGGTTGTGCGTCAGGGCCGGCAACTCGGCACGTAAAAATCTACTGCCAATCATTAGCGGACCGGAGTTCCACTGTGGCGACCCTTAACTGGGAAAAGCCGAAAGACACAACAACAATCTAGTTAATTAAAGGTGCAGATGATCCCCACATATAATTTAAAATGTAATGCAAATGCACTTTCTACTTTACGACTAATAAGTTTAGTTGCTCCGTAATGACCTAATATTTATAATATTCCATTTTAAAGTTTAATTTATGACCAGTTGCCTCTATAACTGATGATGAAGAGGAAGGAAGTGCTGCTTACAGATTTCTGGTTCATACCTGCGAGGCTGCTTTGAAATGCTGAATTAGTGTTAGATTTTTGTTTACCTGAAAACTGTAGTGATATTTTTTATGACTATTCTGGTAACAGTATTCCCTTCATCTGTTCCATTTGATGATTTATATCTGTAAGCAGTCATCGATTGTGTTACTTCAAATGTTACAGATTTTATGTTGTTATTATAGTGCACATGGTAAAAGTTATAGAAATATAAGAAACTGAAATGCCTTAAACAACTGTGGGCTCACACAGGATAAAACAGAATTATTTTTTTCAGAATAGCTTCAGCCATTTGCCAAAACTTTTCATTTGCATCATTTTTATGAACATGTTATTTTGACATCTTTTGTAAGTTAGATTTTATTTTAAGATCAATACACCATAAATAATTGTGATGCTTGGCATGTATGTGCAGATGTGCGTATATGTATGCTGAGAACTGAAAGGATTATTTTCTGATACACTTGCTTTCCTCCTGGATGGTATTCCCAGTAGTTTAATGTACAGAATGATGATAAATAACATGCTTGACTATATTTCTACCTAAATGTAAATCTGCCTTACAGTCAGATAATGTCTTGATAGTAAACTAGTTTATCTCTCCCTGATTTTGGCCCTTTAACTTGTCACACCCCATTATTTTTGGCTTTGTCCAGGGTTTTTCACAAAGTTGAAGGCATGGAGAGTAAAGAAGTGTCTCCTGTTCCCCAGATGTTTTTTTTGGGGGGGAGGGGGTTTCAACTAGGTAGTGGTGGAGGAGGGTGCCAAATAAGGGCTGACCTTGCCCCAGGCACCAAACTGCCTAGCTACAACTCTGCCTTTTTTCAACCACAATGTGTTCCATGCACAAAAGACAAACACCCATATAATAGACCCAGTTTCTAGCTTCAATTAATGTAAATAACCGCTCATTGCTTGGATTGTAAAAAAGTTTCAGAGATGAATGATTTTTTTTGCTGCTGTTCGATCATAACTTTGTACACTGTAGATAAATTCACACAAAATGCTTTGGCATCTTATCTGTATTCAGATATCTCTGTCCTGTTATTTTCAAATAGTACAAAACAATCTACTCAGTGTACATAGTAAGGAAGTTCCCACTAATTGTAATTAAGTCATGAGTTATTTGCTAATGCCATATGTCCTGATATCTGTATTGATTTGCTTTCAAATGACAATCTGAACACTTGAAGTTTTAACCTGTAAAATATAGATGTCTGTTTTGTACATCACATAAGGTATTCAAAACTGTAAATATCATTCTTGTTGTTACTCTGTTACCGCAATTGTTGCCCCATGAGCCCTGGCCATGATTTAAAAGGGTCTGTTGACCAGGCCGCCTACTCAGCAAATATAATAAATGATTGAATACACATGCTAACAGATTGAAAAGGAGCACTTGGTGTGAATACTTCACACATTTAATAATAATAAAAGCAACTAGGCGCTTTCATCTGTAAACTACAGACTTCATCAGAGTTATTAAACACAATACATCTCTGATATAATATAGTGTCCCTCAACCAATCATGACATCAAATTAATTAACCCATAACTTGACAAATTTGTGCTACTGCATACATACATACATACATACATATAAATAATTGCATACAAATTTATAATATTATATGTCTACTTTTATAATCAAAAGATAAATACATAAAACATGCAATTAAAAACAATCAGAGCTTGTCATCTCTCATCCTGACCGCACTAATAACAGAAATGCTGTCATTGAGACCCAGAGCAACTGAGCTGTTAAGATTCAGCTAGCAAACTAACTCTTTGAACTCCAAAAAGACTTTCAACATCACCACCCTTATCAGACATTAACACTTTATCAATAATAAAAAAATACAGATTTCTGAATCAATAATAAAAAATACAGATTTCTGAATCACAATACATTCTAAACAATGTCTCTTCAGGGCATTGGTGGATTTATTCTTTTTAATGTCATATATGTGTTCTCTTATCATTTCCTTTAGTTTCCTAAAATACAGATTTCTGAATCACAATACATTCTAAACAATGTCTCTTCAGGGCATTGGTGGATTTATTCTTTTTAATGTCATATATGTGTTCTCTTATCATTTCCTTTAGTTTCCTATTAGTTTCACCAATGTAAAATGCATTATATACTGTGCAGGTAGCTAAATAAACTACCCTAGCACTATTGCAATTGCATCTTCCTGGGCATACAAGTGTCCTATCAAAGCCCTCTACTACAATCTAGGGTCCTTCATATATAAACCAAAATTATACAACAACCCCCCATTAATATTCCAAAACGTGCATGTTGATTGGTCAGCGTGCACATTGTAAATCAGACTTATACTAATGGAAAAAGTTTTATTCACCTGGACTTTTTCCATTAGTATAAGTCTTTTTTTTTTCTTTTCCCTTACAGAAACGGAGAAAGCAAGATCTCCATTGCTTTTTAGAAAGTGTCTCGCTATGTTAAAGGAGTTTAACATAGCGAGACAGCTTTAAAAAAGCAACGGAGAAAGGAAGATCTCCGTTGCTTTTTTTAAAGCTGTCTCACTATGTTAAACTCCTTTCTACACTTTCTACAGAAACAGAGAAAGCAAGACCTCCTTTGCTCTTTAGAAAGTGTCTCGCTATGTTAAAGGAGTTTAACATAGAGAGACAGCTTTAAAAAAAGCTCTCCGTTGCTTTTTTGAAAGCTGTCTCACTATGTTAAACTCCTTTAACATAGCGAGACACTTTCTAAAAAGCAACGCAGATCTTGCTTTCTCCATTGCTTCCACCCACAGCTCTGATGTACTGCGTAAGCGTATGCATGCACAGTACATCAGAACTGCCGCAGAATACTGGACAGCTGCGGAAGGGCAGCAAGGAGGCATTATACAATGCCATTATTTAAGAAAACTAAGTATTTTTTTTTCTTAAATAATGTCATTAGATATTATAATAACTTCTGGTGGTAATGCTGATTTACCCACAGTTGTCTTTGTTTGGCCACCGGTCACTGCGTGACTAAACCACGCCAACCGTGGGTAAATCCAGCATTACCCACACCCAGGCGTGGGTTATTGCTTAAATAACTACAATGTTCACACGTGACCATAATATTTAATGAGTTTGAAGCATTGTTGTTAAATACATTTGATTCCAACTGTATCTGAAGAAAGCAAGGCACAGAAACATGACTGGAAGCATAAATTATTAAAAGTTTAATGAGGTAAGCGCTTTCACACCAAATACTAGTGCTTCTGGTGTGAAAGCACCTACCTCATTAAATGTTTACCATTTCATGCTTCTAGTCATGTTTCGGTGCCTTGTTTTCTTCAGTTACATTTGTTGTTGGCTTGCAGGCGCAGGTCATTCCTTGGGGATTTTCTTCATTGTTTCTGCCTTTTGATTCCAAACCAATTTTTGATGGATTTACCTTTACTAAAATAACTCTAGCGTGATCACCAATAATTTGGTGAATTTTATTATTAAACACCAAGTTCCAGTTTTTGTTGATGGAATTAACATATTTGTGGATGTGACAACTATAAGGAATTACCAAAGAAGGATTGTCCAAAGTTATCACAGGACTTCTATCAGTTGTATACAATCCCTGTGTGTGGTGAGTATTATGCCCCACTGTTGGCTTAAGAATAGGTACAAACTTATTCTCCTGGCCCTTTAAGATTTGTATTTTAATGGTTTCCTGCAAAAACACTATATCTATCCCCAGTGACTAATATACTCCTGAAGCCTTAGTCGCTTAGCTCTTTTTGTGAATTCATTCACATTCCATGTTAAACACTTTGACATCATCATGTTATTGGAGCAATATAACAAACAAACACAACTTATTATGTACATATTTTGACCTCTTAGACTTGTAATTTGAGCTGAGGTTCAACTACACACTCACCTGTGATAGCTCTGGCCCATGTGTTCAAACATAGCCATGGCTTTGATGACGTTAGATTTTTTTTTTACTGGTATATCTCCATCTGGAGTTGTAAACAGTTGGAAATGAAAAAAGGAGAAAAAACAGGTGGCAAAGAGCATCCTTCATCTTCAGTTTCTTTTATCACATGATTGTTGTTACACCCAAACAATAGTTTTCTCATTGTCCATTTAAAACTGTCATTATTATCTTGAACTTATAGTTTGTTGCCATGACAGCTTATGCATACCCAGCTACGTTCTGCTCTCCTCTCAGCCTGGTAGTCTTTTTACAGCCATCTACAGATTATTAATACATTTTCTTTACATATCCAACATAATTTGGATGCCTAATTCTGTCCTTTCCTATCTAAATCAGTCCAAATCACAGGTGGTTTAGTATTCAGGAATCACTGTATTTTTAGGTGCTACAGAGATCCATGACAACATTTCTCTCAAATTCTTTGTATGAATATGCACTTCTGTTTGTCTGTCCTGAATTATTTGTTTAAAAACTGGTAAAGGCATACGTTCACTACTTCTGCACTCCTGGATTCAATAATTTTATCTGACTGGAGCTCTTTTGACTTTGTTAGCTCTTCTGTGTGACTCTCTTCATATCTTTTGAGTTTTTGCAACAATATTTCTGGATCAAAAAATATTTTCACGCCAGTTGGATAGAAAAGTTTGAAGGTCACTGGGTACAAAAGTCTAAAGTACAATCACAACCAATGTCACCCTTTGAACAACAGTAAAAATCTTCTTGTCTGTAGTTGTGTCTTTAGCAAATAGTCTTGCGCTATGAACATCCTCTGCTCTCCAGTTTTCAGACTTGCTCTAATACAACAAACTAACTAACAGCTGCTTGTATTTTGGCAGCTATCGACCCGGACGACCAGGCTTGAGAATTGTGAGGGGCCATTACTCAATGTGCTCTGTCTATTCAAATATTGTATTTAAGCATATCAGTACTGAGAGACAGTAGCTCTGAAAGGAATCTCTGACAGACCTTACCTTCCGACCTCGCTGGAATATTAAACGAAAACTCGCCTAGTGTGCTTGGTCTTCAAATTCTTGTATTTCGTCTTGCAGCTTCTCATTTGTTGCTTTGAATGTTGCCACTGTAGCTTTCTTTCCAGCTCGCTGCTTTGCAACTCCACTATTTTATCAAAATACCTGTTGAGAACTGTTTATGCCTCATCTAGTCTGAGAGCTGTTTTGCAATATAGTCAAGAAGAGCAACACTTAACTTCTTAACCTCTGTATACACGAAGTTGATTTTTTCTCCCATCTCTGCCGTATTTTTCCTGGCTTGATTTTCTTATTCCTGGCAGTCGCTCAACATTGCTACTTCTGTCTGAGTCCGCCAGTACTCTGGCATTGATTTGCTTTCCCATCTTTCACTTCCTTTTTCTTCTTCTGCTCAGCATTTTACCCCTTCCCCAACATTCTTTGTTAACCTTCTGTCAATTTACTTTCCTGATATTTATCACTAAGATTTACAACTCACAGAGGTGGCTCAGAGACCACATCAAATATTACCTGTCTGTTTAATGCCATACCTGAAGTCCCTTGAATGGTTTATTAATTTCGCTAATGAAACAGGATCTTGATTTCTTAAACCACGAAAGAAGGAATGCTTAAGAGGAGAATGAAATTTATTTATTTATTTTTTTAAGTGATAGCACCTTCATTTTGTTATATCTTAGACCAGGATGTGTTATTTCTAGTCTATGTTTTGGCTATTTGTGACAAATCTGCAAAGGTGCAGATATAATGAGAGGTACAAGAATGGCTTTCAACTCTCATTTTACAGTGTACCCACACTGGCTACAGCCTTTTCTGCACCGTAGTGGCTTTTTAGGCAGAGTCCATCTAATGGATTTATCAACCTAAAGAATTAGGAAGTAAAGTACCAGACAATATCAGAACGGTGATGCTCGGTGCTAGTAATCTAAATAATAAATTGCCTGACACTGAAGCCCTCCTGTATTTGGAGCATATTCATGTATATTTTGTAACTGAGATCTGGATTAATGGTGCAAAAACACCCCCTCTGTATCAGAAGCTTACATCTACCATGCCTTTAGACCCAATGGGAACTGCATGTCCATATTTGTTAAAGAGCACATTATTTCAAGACAGATTCTCAGAGACTCACAAACCAAGCTTAGTCTAAAAAAACGAGTATCAGATCATAGCATGCAATGGGACTGCCTCGATGACCCCGGAAAACCGTGTCCATTTTTAAATATATTGGATAAACTTCAAATATACAAAAGCTCCATCATCCTGGGAGACTCTAACTATGCATTGAGAAGCTGGTATACCTATACCTCTCATGTAGGCTATGCCCAAAAACTCGATTTCATAAAAAATAATTCTCTGGACCAAATAGTTAGAAAGCCCAGTAGATGACAACATGTTGTTGACCCTTAAAAATGTATCTATATGGTCCTTAAAAATATAGTATCTATATGGCCCTTAAAAATACAGTATCTATATGGTCCTTAAAATATAGTATCTATATGTGCTTTCCCATTAGTAAACTATTACCCTTAAAAATATAGTATCTATATGGTCCTTAAAAATATAGTATCTATATGTGCTTTCCCATAAGTAAACTATTCCCAAGTCAAGTCTGACAACAAATTGGGAGCCTTCTTGTTCGATATCCCCAAACTAGAAGTTCCAATAGACTTCAAATGTGCACACTTCCAACTATTGTATAATGAAGTCTCAAAGTTCAGGTATAACTGTTATCCCCCAAAATGTGGACACAACTGGTAGTTATGCAAATAAAATATTTGCTCATTTAGCAAACTGTATAAATCTATCAGTCCCAAACAAAATGAGAAGAGGAAAAACAAACCACCCTGGTGGCCCACATGCATTACAACATTACAATATAAGGAAAATGTTTATTTAGAATATATATCAAAATTACAGACCCACAAATCAAGGGCAACTTCAAAAGGTTGTTCAATATACCTAAAAATACCATCAAAAAAACAAAGGCTTGCCATAAACTTAGATTGTCTTTGTAAGCTAAGAATAATTACACATTATTCTCTACTTACATCAGGAACTTACAAAATAACACCCGACATTGCCCTAAACGTATTCATAAAGTCACTACCTCCTCTGACCCAGTTGCTATCATAGATATATTAACAAATAAATAAACTGCAAAGTTCACCCCAGAGACACCCATACAAAACCCACATATATCGAAAGATCTCACCCCCTACATCATCATGAAAGAACACTTGTTAAAAGTACTTTCAAAAACAAACCATACCTCCTCTATGGATTGTGATATTATACTAGGGTACCTGCTGAACAGCACTAACCATGCTCTGCTGGATCCAGTCCTACAGCTATTCAACATGAACTTATCCACTGGCTTTGTCCCCAAGGTTTGGCACTCAGCATTTGTGATGTTACTCCCAAAGAAAGGATGAATATGGACCCTGGCAATTACTGACTTATCAGTCTAAAAAGCCCTCATTTGTAAGGCTGTGAAATGGGTGATAATAAACTATGATGCAAAAAAATAGAATGCTTCCCCTCCAACTGTTTGGCTGTGTTAAGAACAGATCTTGTTTATTGAATATGGGGATTTTTTGAGAGGTCAATGCAAACTATGTATATTGGTCACGCTGCTCATACAGCATATCTAGACTTTGCCAAGGCATTTGATATTGGACCACATTCCAATATTATCAACATAAATGCACTTCTAATTGATCCCTACATAGATGGATAACTGATTGGCTGAGGGACAGAACCCACACTGTCCGGATTGCAGGTACATCCTCAGAAAGCATGAACGTAACCAGTGAAGTACCACAAGCAACTGTGCTGGGACCTCTGCTATTCAGAATATACGTCTTCCTCCTAATAAAAACAGGAAACTGTAGTTAACCACATATGCAGATGATTGTAAAATGTGTGTTATACTTAAAGTCCCTTCTGATATTTATTTATTTATTATTTATTACATTTGTTAACTGGGTTATGTCGACTGGGCCAGTAGCCCGTTTTTAGTGGAGGCCCGGGGAGAAAAGCTCCACAAGCAGTAACAAAGCTTACATTAATTATAATTAATATAATACAGTAGATAGTATAGAATACAAAGCAATAGTACACATGTATACAGAGTCTGTAAATACTAATTACAAAGAGCATTTTTTAAGTTAGAAATAGCAATTACAAAGTGTACACAAAATAAAATAAAATCAGAGACAGTAAACAGCTGGTGCTCTGAAAATGGGCTAAATCAAAATGCTAAAGAATGCAATATTATTTGCATTTGGCAAATGAACCCTCTACCCAGCTTATAATATAGAACACCCCAGTTCAAAATGAAGATGTGAGAGATTTGGAACATGAATAAATAACTCCTTCTTTGATAAATATGTTGCAAAAATGGTCAGGAAATCATTCTAACTGGCACAGCTGATCACAAAATATATTTCTTTTACATCCATATAAGTCCTTACCCATCTATATTCTGCATTGATCAGACCCATCACCGAATACAATTCCCCCCTTTATGATGCATCTTGCTAAACATATCAAGATGTTGGAGAGACCAAAATTGTTCCTGATAAAAAAAGATCAGGAGCCTAAGGGACCTGAACTACCAAATGAGGTTGGAGGCCTTATCAGTGTACTCACTGCCTTATAGACACCTTATGGCTGATGTGTGCCTTGCCTTCTAGGCCTTTAGGGATCTGGCAGGCTAAGACCTCTTATTTCTCCACAAATCAAACAGTCCAGCAAACACTAGAAGCAGAAATTCGAACCAATTTCTGCAAATAAACAAATTGTGGTGGAGAGACAGATTTACCAAGCAGTTACTAGCCTTTCTCTGGAACAAACGTCCTCGCCAGATCTATCAAGATAAAGATCTTTTATTAAGAAGGAATTAGACAGTTGGATAGATAGTCATAAAATTAACCCTGGTATTGACTGGCCTATCATTCCTTGAAAAGGGAAGTGAGGTCTAAAGATGGATACTGATAAGGCATGAATGGTCACATGGCTCAGTTGCTTTGTACATTTTATGAGATTATTAAATAGATTTGTAGCATCGGCTGTAATTCACAGGCAGCTGGGTGTAGCCAAGGAATCAAAATCACTCACTAGGGCATGCATGAAAGGAGCAGGAATCAATGCATTTTGTTAACCTAAGTTTGTAGTTGAGTGGTATAACACAGGGAGCCGCAAACAAGAAATGCAAGCCTGATAAGGTCTTTTTGACCTATAGCAACACTAGCTATGTGGTTGTATTAACAGTTTTTAACTGTAAAATAGTTTTTATTGGTAATTATTTTTTCTTGTGCACAGAGGACAGAACACCATCAAGCCAGGTTCCCAGGTATGTGATCACCAAAACCAAAACCAGAATAACCCAGTAACTGGAAGATGGTTTGAGTCACCTTATCAAACTATTAATGAGTTAGCTAGCTTCTTAGGGATACCAAAATGATAGAGTAAGTCTTTTTTTGGTGCTGGTAATCACATTTTTGTCACAGACCTCTGCATTACCTTGCAAATTCTAGTTTGCACAGCAACACCAATGATTTCCCACCAGAAATAAATACTAACAGGCCATCATCACAACCCTTCTTATCAATGTACTATGCAATATTCAGACCCTATGCCATATTCAGACCCTGTGCAATATTCAGACCTTGTGCAATATTCAGACCCTGTACATTTACACTAGAAGTGAGCAGTAAGAGACCACAGCCACATGCCTCTCATATCATACTACAATGCAATATTCAAACCCTGTACATCCCAACAATGTCTGTTAAGATAAATCCTTGCAGGACTCAGGAGAGAATTATCCATATATATGAATGGGCAATGCTAAGGCAGACCTTGACAATTCTCTCAGGAAGATAAAGTGATAATTAAATGAGGCATCCAAGGCCAAATGGCACTTACACTGAGCTATTAAAAGGGATACTAAAAGTGATTGCTCTTTTAAGATACACAAAGTGTACTCTTTCAGGTAGGTTAACAATCTCCATAGATGCAGTATGCATCCAGGTTACATCTTTGGTAATATTGTGAGGGGTCAGGTATACAGGACGTCATGATATAATCCTAGTCAGGATGGCTTTGAGGCAGATGTCAGGGATTTACGTGAGAGGTTTACGAACAGGGAATATCAGACATCTGATGTGGAGAGAGGATTGGAAGACCTTATAAATCTGAGAGAACAAGATGCTGCACCCTTTTTCTCTGGGAATGTAGAGAACCATGATGGTCCCTCCCAGGGTGTTTTGGCTGGGAGTAGAGATCATGGTTTTAGAGTGCCCTTATATTATACCAATGATGTAGGTAGGTTGAAGGATGTGATTAGATCACACTGGGGTGTGTTAACATTAGATTTGAATGTGAGGGAAGTTGTGGGTGCTGCTCCAGGTTTTTTCTATAAGACTACATTGAATCTAAAGAAATTGTTGTGTTATCCTAATATGGACAGTGGAGGTGATAGGGATGTTGGTACTGTACCCTGTGGTAGCTGCAATTATTGTTGTTCCATAGATACTGATGTTCATTTTTATCACCCTGTCTATGGCACCAACCATGAAGTTAGAGTTCATGCAAACTGTGATTCTACACATGCTGTTTATTTGGCCTCCTGTGGAGCCTGTGCCGCATTTTATGTAGGCAAGACAGACAGGAGGCTGAGGGACAGAATAAGGGAACACCTCTATCAGATTAGGATTTGTTCCACTGTCAATGCCCTGTCCAAACATGTTTTGTCTAATGATTCTACACATCTTTTCCGTTTTAAAGTGCTAGATGTTATACACACTAGTTTTAGGGGGGGGGGGGCGATGTGAGGGTTAGGACTGAAAGTACTGAATCTAAATGGATTGCTAGGCTTAGAGCAGATGTTTTTCTTGGACTGAATGAGAAAGTACCATTGAGACCTTTCCTGAAGTCCAGGAGATTGAAGTGATATGTATGTTTTTGCTTCTTATATAGGTATATGCATATATATTTTTTATATATTTATGTTTTAGATGTCAGTGTCATTATTATTTATGAGAGGATTTATTGTTAAGTGTTTTATAATAGTATGAATGTATGTAGTTTTCTGTCTTTATATATTTTTGTTTATATTTTATAAGTGTTTTAGGTGTTCATATTTCATTATGGCTAATGTATTTTAGGATAAGCATTCCATGTATGATGTATGCCATAATGGTTGTACTGTGCCTTTAATGGTTTATCTGTATTTGGTGCTCTTTTTGATATATTAAGAGTGTACAAGAGGGGTTTTTTTGGTCTGAAGAAGCCTATCTAGGTGAAAGCGCTCACCACGTCCTCTGTTTGTGTCACAATAAATCCGAATTTTAAAGTTTATGAAGCAGCGTTTTCTTTCTGCCTTTTGGTTAGTGCTGTGCCTACTGCCTGCATCGCTACTGTGCTTTTTATGCTATTTTATGTGCTTGGACTGAGTTTGGCACAGGTAGCATTAGTCCTGTGGGGAGTAATACTTTTTGGATTTATTTTCACACACATATATATATATATATATATATATATATATATATATATATATATATATGTATGTATATATATATATATATATATATATATATATATATATATATATATATTTAACATATGTCCAGAACATGGAGTGGAGTCATACCTCAGCACCAATAGTCTCAACCTCTTAGTGCAAGGGGATGTCATGTAAGTACTGCAGGTATAAATGTAGACTGTTGCTACTTTAACAGAGTTTGTCTTAACAGAAATGTAGGTGGGAGGTCACATCTGCTATTAACATGTTCGCCATCAGTTACTAACAGACATCCTAAGGTCATCATAGTACAGTACCACAGATATCACAGTAATGGCCCTGTGGAATACAACAGAGATATGACCAATAAATATGGACAGTCTGACACACTCTGGTCAGTCCAGAGGTATACACAGAACCCCTTAGTGCAAGACATGTGGAGCAAGCCTGACAATGTGGATGTTAACAGCCATGTAAATGGGTATATCATGTACATAATGGAATACATATTCCCACACAGTTTATGCATTCACACACTCCTGTCTGTCCTGACACATAATAACCGGTGGTGCAGAGGTCACATACCCACATACTACCCACTAGTTAGTGACATACATCTGTACAGCATCCCACTGCTTTGTCAGAAATACACAACAGTTATGGTGGCCTGACAGCAGTACATCTGACAAATATCTTTACATAACTTCACACTGGGTAAGTACACTGAGCTGCTAGGCATGTCACAAAGCACTGTGCAAACTACAGGCAGACTGTCACAACACTGGCCTACATTTATTATGGGAGAATACACATGTACCTACAGATATAGTCAGCTCTACAGGCATGTCACAGCACAGAGTAACAGACACCTGTGTGAAAGTGCATACACACAACCAATGTGAACACAGCCACATATGGTAAGCATGCTTAATATTGCAGTATATGGACTGTCTGATCAACACCATCCTCATATGTGCCACTCACACACTAACCCTACATATACTGGGCCACTACATAGTGTAGTCTGATGCCTGAATGTGGTATGGGACATCTGTGTGTTTGGCCCTAGAAACATGTAAGCCGATAAGGTACCATACACTGGTGCAACATGTAACATCAGATAGAACAGGACCAAGAACAATGACATCTACCACAGTCTGTACACAGGCCAAGCTACATATCTGAAATACACAAACAGTCAACAATCACCATAAGTACAAAGACCTCACTACTGTAAACACTATGACAGAATGTCCAGGTTTTGTTCTCAAATATAACTCCTCCTATACATAACATGTCTAGCAGTCTGATATCTCACTGGCTTGTTATCAGGTATGATGTGAATAAATAATGGTGTACTGAACACATGCACCTCTTACTGCATGACATATGTACAAAGGCTGCAGTTGTGGCTGGAGGCACAAACACAGGGCCAATATTGACATGTTGCTGTGATAACCTAATACATTTACTGGTGTAACAGAGTTTGTTGTGACAAATGTCCTATGAGGGATATGAAGTCAGTAACTCTCATTGTTGTCACCATGTACTCACTGCAATCCTCAGACTATTCTTCTGCAGTTCTAAGATAGGTAATCTGAGAGTAATACAAGACACATAAGACTCCAAACAATGGCAAGTCTGCAGATAACCCTACAGGTGGGAGTTTCCTTGACCACATAACACTGTCATGACAGGTATTAAATCATGCAAACTAGCCATATCCACACAAACCCTGTTAAACCAACATTACTTCAAATGCAGAAGAGCAAAATTTACATTCTGTAGTCATGTCTGGAATATCCCCCTCCTGTTTGTTGAGCTGTCTCCACAATGTATGTTGTTAGAGGTATATCCCACTACCATCTGTGATGCTGTTTGCCAAACACTGACATGAAGTCCTGCTCACAGTAAATGAAAAGGTCCAACACCCACATGATGTTCCTAGTTATAAGAGTATGTTTCCATGCAATTGGCTATGGGAATATTACCACAGCTGTTCCACATGCAATCAGCCAGTGGGGGACTACAATTCGTGCACAGGCCATCAGCTGATCATGAGCATCACTTACTAAACACAAGCTGCTGCCTAAGCAAAGCAGGTGTACTTCTCCACATCCATCAGAGAGGGAGTGATAGAGACAGACAGAGACAAAGTAAGACAGGGAGGGGGGTAGGAGAGTAAAAGCTAAGCATGTTTGTGTCACACACTTTCCAGTATGGGGTTTCAAACCCCTGCCTGACTATGAATTGCTATTACATTTCTATGCAGTTATTGCATGCGTCACAGAGCTTACATGTTAGGGAGCTGTCCAAAGGTATATTTGATGGTGAGTGACATCAGCAACAGTGATAATGGAGGGATAACGTAGGTGTAGTACATGTGCCTGTCCACAAGAACAGGTGTCAAGGAAGACACAGCCACACTCTCTCAGGGCCGTACACATATTTTCACAGTTGGCAGGGTCAGGATTAGAATTCCTAACTAACTAGTTTGCTACACTACAGTATTATGCAGGTATCACATACACCACAGAGGTTATCAGGCTGATATATGGGCAAAGGGTATGTCAAGGTGTCTGACAACAGAAAGCATGCTTCAGTAGGCCAATGGGAGGTGTAGTGAGTGTGAATGGCATCCAAATCATTATACTCCACACACACACACACACACACACACACACACACACACACACACACACACAGACACAGGTTTGCCAGTACTGACATAAATGGGTGCATTGCTTCACAGGTGTGCAGTGGTTGACTGTGCCAGAAGGCTGTATAATGCTAAGTAAAGGGTATACCTTGGCATCAGGCCACATGACAATGGTCTGCAGTGTGGCTCAGGGGTGTAGTCTCTGGATTGGCCCACACAAGTGGGTATTGTATTTATCATCCACTCATCTGGGTTACTATTGTGGGTGGCCAGTGCTGTGCAATGTTTGCCATGTATGTGTTCTATATTCCATAACATGGACAGTGTCTGGGATGTGCACACATCCCACATGCATGTTCTGTGACATGTGGAAGTGTACCTGGGGTGTCTGGGGCATGTTGTGTAGACAGATTGTTATCATCTGATGTGCCATTCCTGATCTCATGTGGTGAGAACCGGCAATGGAAATCAGGTTTACCCTGTACCTACATTGACAGCATGATACAGGTATTCACTGGTGTCAGTGGCATCTGTCCATACAGGGTATGTGTATAAGGCATGTTATTTCCTTTGTGGGTTACATTTGCTGACTCTACAGTTGTTGCAGGCATCCAGTAAGGAACATAGCAAAGGACCACTTTATGCAATGATTTGCCTATTGCAGGGATGGGACAGGGTGCCATGTCCTCTGTAGTCCACTGCAATCACACCATGGTTACTATCTGTGGGCAATATGCAGGGAACTGCCAACATAGTGGTTGTTGCCTAGCCAAGTGTGCTTGTGTATGAGACATGGATGGAAAGTGTTCTCTGGGTAATACATGGGTTACCTATATAGTTCTCCAATCCATGATGTCACATGTAGGGGAATGGATTGTCTACACCAGCCTTCTGCTGTTTGACATCTGTTGTCCTTGTAAGGTGGACATTGTGACATATAATAGGCCCACCATATAAGAAATTTGCAAAACCCGCTACACAGCGAGTCCTCTTATTACACACTCACAGCTACCTCCACACAGGATATTAATGACAAACACACACACACACACACACACACACACACACACACACACACACACACACACACACACACACACACACACACACACACACACACACACACACACACACACAGAGTTTCACAGTTGCCATGTCTGGGATTAAAACTCCTACCTAACTAGTACATCACACTATAGCATTACACAGTTATACCATGTGCCACAGAGGTTACTGGGCTACTCCTTTCCCAAAGGTGTATTTCAAAGTGAATGACATCAGCAGGCCAAAGTAGGGCAATGGAAGTAGTGACTGTGAATGGCCTCAAAAGCATTGCTCACTACACAGACAAACAAACACGCACAGAAAGTTTTACAGTTACCATGTCTGGGATTAGAACTCCTACCTAACTAATACATCACACTACAGCATTACACAGTTATAGCACATGCCACAGAGCTTATTGGGCTACTCCATCCCCAAAGGTGTATTTCAAAGAGAATGACATCAGCAGGCTTGCCAAGGTAGGGCAATGAAAGTTGTAGTTCATAGGTTCATAGGTTCATAGATTGGTACTAGGCTATCGGCCCTAAGACCTATACAAGCCTAGCCATGACCATTCCCTGGCTATTTCTTCCTACAATATTTACTTCCCTGGATCCCTGTCTAGCAGGGCGACTGATGTGATCCCTGGGATGAATTTCCTATCTCCCATCCATTCATCAAGGTTCTTTTTGTATTCTATACTGGATCTACTGAGAGATGACTACAGTGGGACAATGGCCTCCTTTTTTCTGGATGAAAAGTCCTTGGTGATGAGGTGTGCCACATAGGTGGATTTCCTGACTGTTGTGGCGATGTGGTTATCAAAGGTGAGACCACTGTCCACCTGTGTCCCTAAGTCTGTTATCACACTTTTGGTGTTTAGTGTACTGCCACCTATGTGGTACTTAACTGGTGCATGTCCCTTCCCAAAGGGGATAACTATACATTTCTTGGCATTGAGCTTGAGGCCATGGCTCTGGCACCAGGCATCTCTTTCTGTAAGGCCCTTTTGTAGAATATCCACATCATTTGGGGAGTCAATACTGACTCCCAGTTTGCAGTCATCTGCAACCTTTGTTAGCCAAAGTCCCTTAGTGTTAGCCTGTACTTCAGAGCAGTAGATGCCAAACAAGAGTGGTCACAGGACTGAACCCTGAGGTACTCCAAATGTCACTTGTCTGGGGCTGGATTTGGAGTCGCCTACTTTTACAGAGTGGGTTCTGTCAGTACTGCAGTTGGCAATCCATCGGGTGACGTAGGAATTAATGGTGAGCTTAGTACATTTATCTATGATTCCAGACTGGGAGATGGTGTTGAAGGCCTTTGCAAGGTCTGGATAGGCTGTATGAACCACCTTACCCTTGTCCACAGCTCTGGAGACTGATTCAAAGATATCAATCAGGTTCAGAAGATGTGATCAGCTCTTCACAAACCCAACCTGGGTGGGGTACAGTGTTTGCAGGTTGCTAATGTCTTTGTTTATAGGTTCCATGATAATACATTCTATGGCCTTGCAGATCAGGCTCATCATACTGCTGGGGTGGTAGTTCCCAAGATCCAAGGTGGATCCCCCCTTGTGGACTGGGAAAACTGTAGCTGTACGCTACTCTGTGGGCATGAAGCCAAGGTGTGGCTATGATTAGACATGGCACTTAGGTGAGGTGCCAGTTCATTTTGTAGTTCATGTAGTATACAGCCCAGGATGTTGTCTGGTCCCATGGATGCTGTTTTCTTAGCTCTGGAGAGAGTGTTTTTTACCTGTGTGGCCATTATTACTGGAATATGGCAATATTTTGGTATTGAGATGGGCCTTTTAGGGGGTGAGAGGGGGGGTGCAGTTGGCACTGAATTGATCTGCCAGGATATTGGCAATATCCTTGGGATCAGTATATTTAATGCCATCCTGTTTTAGCTCAGAGCAGATCTGAGCATTGCCATTTAGATTCCTGACATAGCTATGGAATGGCTTGCAGCTGTCTTTGTAATCTTTGGTTATATTATGTTCATAACTAGCTTTGGAGGATTTCATGAAGGATCTCAGCTTCTTACTGAGGCTGGTAAGGGAGTATTTTGCATCCTGGAACTTTCCTCTTTTCTGCAACAGTTTCTTCCTTTTGTTGTAAAGTTTGTTTATGGCAGGGGACCACCACATTGTCTTCCTTATCTTGGTGGGGAACGACTTGTTTCTATATGGGATGGCACAATTCATGCATGAGTGGATGTGCTCATACAGTGTCTTAGTGTAGGATTCAGCAGTCGACCTTTCAGTTCCCATCTGCATGGGTGTCATGATGCTTGTCATGTCTAACATGTGTAGCATGAAGTTGGCTTTGGAGACATGCTTTACAGAGATTTCCTTACTGGAGTGTGGGGGCGGGATGTGGATGTTAAGAGCGATTAGCTTATGGGCAGACCTGATCACCAAAGGGGTGGCCATAGGTGTGGAACATTGATTTCTCATGTTGGTAATGACAGGTCTAGGATATTTGACCCCCTGGTGACACTATGGGTTACTTGATCCAGGGCTTTGGAATTATGACTTCCAAGAACCGTTGGGCACATGTTGTACACAAGTAGTTTTTTACAGTTAAGGGCAGGGTAGTTGAAGTCACCCAGTATTAGGGTGATTGTTTGTATCATAATATTTTTCAGTATGTTTAGAAAGGTTTAGTGGGAATCTTGGGGCATGGTGGGGGAGCTGTAGCAAGCTAAATAATTTGGATTGGAGTTTTACCTAGTGTTGCACCAGGAGAATTTCAGATGCATTGTGTTGGGCAAGTAGCCTGGTGGTGTGAATATCCTTGGTGAATATGGACACTCCTTTACGTTTAGTGTTTTGGTCCTGGTTTGGTGGTCAACAAGTATGGTAAGAGCTGTACCTGGTATTGCAGGGGTGCTCTCTGGAGCCTTGGATCAGGTCTCTGTTACTGCACAGATATCGATGTTCTCCATTTTTAGGAGTGCCTAGCGATTGTGAATGGCCACAAAAGCATTGATCCCTACACACAACCAAACACAAACACACACACACACACACACACATACACACACACACACACACACACACACACACACAGGCGCTGCACACACACACACACACACACACACACACACACACACACACACACACACACACACACACACACACACACACACACACAGTTTCACAGTTGCCATGTCTGGGATTAGAACTCCTACCTAGCTAGTACATCACACTACAGTTACAGTTATAGCATGCCACAGAGTTTACTGGGCTTCTTCTTCCCCAAAGGTGTATTTCAAAGTGAATGACGTCAGCAGGCCTGCCAAAGTAGGGTAATGGAAATTGTAGTGACTGTGAATGGCCTCAAAAGCATTGATCCCTACACAGACAAACAAACAAACAATGTTTTACAGTTGCCATGTCTGAGATTAGAACTCCTACCTAACTAGTACATCACACTACAGCATTATGCAGTTATAGGGCATGCCATGGAGCTTACTGGGCTACACTTTCCCCAAAGGTGTATTTCAAGAGTGAATGATATCAGCGGCCCTGCCAAAGTAGGTCAATGGAAATTGTAGTGACTGTGAATGGCCTCAAAAGCATTGATCCCTACACAGGCAAACACACAAAGTTTTACAGTTGCCATATCTGGGATTAGAACTCCTACCTAACTAGTACATTACACTACAGCATTACACAGTTATAGGACATGCCATGGAGCTTACAGGGCTACTCCTTCCCCAAAGGTGTATTTCAAAGTGAATGACATCAGCAGGCCTGCCAAAGTAGGGCAATGGAAATTGTAGTGATTGTGAATGTCCTCAAAAGTATTGATCCCTACACAAACAAACACACACAAAGTTTTACAGTTGCCATATGTGAGATTAGCACTCCTACTAAACTAGTACATCACACTACAGCATTACACACCATGGAGCTTACTGGGCTATTCCTTCCCCAAAGGGGTATTTAAAGGTGAATGACATCAGCAGGCTTGCCAAAGTAGGGCAATGGGGAGTGTAGTGACTGTGAATGGCCACAAAGGCATTGATCCCTACACACACACACACACACACACACACACACACACACACACACACACACAAAAAAAAAAAACAACCACACACACAGTCTCTCAGTTGCCATGTCTGGGATTAGAACTCCTACATCACACTATAGCATTGCAAAGTTATAGCACACATCAGGTAGCTTATAGGGCTACTCCTTTACCAAAGGTGTAGTTCAAGGTGAATTACATCAGCAGGCTTGCCAAAGTATGGCAATGGGGAGTGCAGTGTGTATGCATGGGCCATAAACCATTCATCTTGAAGCAGACACACAACACACACAGGTTTAAATTTAACAGGTTTGTGTATACAACTGCTAGATGAATAATGCCTTGTACAGTTATGTTACACTCTGTGAACCATGGGTCATGAACATATACAGTTTAGATAAATGTTTGGATGTTTTTCACTGATTTTAATGTAGTATAATAAAATGTTAAAATGATTTTAAATGGTTCAAATAGTAATTAGGTATCTTCAGGAATTTAATGGTTATAAAGTTAACAATATAATGAATTTAATATATTTTAAATGCCTTATTTATTTATTATATTTTTATATAATTTCCACTGTTTGACTGTTCCATAATATAAGCGCCTAGACAGGAAGTGATGCTGTTCAAAGAACTTCCTTTGTATATTTAAATGTTTTTTGGCGCTTTTTTTAGCGACTTGATTCTGAGGAAGCTGCTGTTTGTTTATAGCAGCGAAAACGCACTTTATTGCAAAATAAATTGGCGTTCAAGAACTTTGGAGTATTTCTGTGGATTTTCTTGGTTGTCTTGGATTGCTACTCGCACCTCACATTTCTGATTTGTTAATCAACTACTGTCAGGTATACATATTTGCTTGCAGTAATTTCCTGGGAACACAGGGTGAATGAAAACCACGGTAAAACATTTCTCCAAAGCCAACTTCATGCTTCTTAAGACAGAAGTGGCGAACTTCATGACACCCATGCAGATGGACAATACAGTTCGACTGCACAGATCCTACACACATGCACTCTATAAGCACTTACACGAGTGCATGGATCGTGCTATCCCAAACAGAACCAAGACGCTATCCTCCAAAAAAAAGGAAGCCAATCTGGTGATCCCCTGCCATAAACAAACTCTGCAACAGAAGGAAAAAACTGTTGCAAAAGACAGTAAAATCCCATAAGTAGAGGAGCTCTCTGGCCAGCCTCAGTGAGCTGAGATCCCTTATAAGATCACTCCAAAGCTAGCTACAAAATAAAATCGCCACTGATTCTAAGGGCAACCACAAAGCATTCTATAGCTATGTCAAGAATCTCAATGGCAACACCCAGATCTACTCTGAGTTACAGCACAATGGCATGAAAATTTAGAACCAACTGATATTGCCAGCATCTGGCAGATAGGTTCAGTGCTAACTTTACCCCCTCTCACCCCTAAAGGGCCCATATCTATACAGGAAGAATGCAGAGTCCCTGTAATCACATCGATGCAGGTAGAAGCTGCACTCTCTAAAACCAAACACAGTATCCATGGGACAGACACAATCCCAGATGTGTTTACATCAACTTCAGAATGAACTGGCTCCCACCTGGCACCATGTTGAATCATAGTCTCATGTCAGGCTTTGTGCCCAATGAATGGCACACAGTAACAGTTATCCCACTCCACAAAGGAGGAACCACCACTGATCCTGGGAACTATCGCCTATTAGCCTAATGAGCCTGGTCTGCAAGGCCATGGAATGTATCATCATGGAACTCATAAACAAAGACATTGGTAACCTCCAAACTCTTGACCCCACACAGTTCGGGTTTGTGAAAGGCAGATCATGCCTTCTGAACCTGATCAACTTCTTTGAGGCAGTCACCAAAGCCGTAGATGAGGATAAGGTGGTTCACACAGCCTATCTTGACCTCGCCAAGGCTTTTGACACCATCCCCTTTTTGGAATTATAGCTAAACTCACTAAACTAGGTATAAATCCCTACGTCACAAGATAGGCTGCCAACTGACTCACTGACAGAACCCACACTGTAAAAGATGCAGACTTCAAATCTGACTTCAAACCAGTGACAAGTGGAATACCACAGTCCTGGGACTTCTCCTGTTTGTTATCTACTTCTCTGAAGTACAGGCTAACACAGAAGGCCTCACAAAGCTGGCTCTTATTCGCAGATGACTGCAAACTAA
This sequence comes from Protopterus annectens, assembly GCF_019279795.1. Classification (NCBI taxonomy): domain Eukaryota; kingdom Metazoa; phylum Chordata; order Ceratodontiformes; family Protopteridae; genus Protopterus; species Protopterus annectens. The sequence goes on along the minus strand of NC_056737.1, from coordinate 1,363,902,661 downwards.
GAGCCATAGTCGAGTCCCCAAATGATGTGGCCATCCTACAGAAGGGCCTCCTTCCTACTGAGATAGATGTTTGGTGTCAGAGGCAAGGCCTCAAGCTCAATGCCAAAAAGTGCATTGTTATCCCCTTTGGTAAAAACTCTGTACCCATGAACTACCACATAAATGGCAGTCCCACTTAACAGCCAAATGTGTGACAAGAGACCTTGGGACCCAGGTGGACAGTAGTCTCTCCTTT
>NC_056737.1:1363886816-1363901926 GCF_019279795.1 Protopterus annectens | reverse complement strand
CCTTTTTCTATTCTGTTTTTTTTTAAAAAAAAAAAAAAAAAACAAAAAGCATATTAAAATTTTTTTTTTTCCCCCAAAAAAGGAAAAACCAAAAGCTCTTTTTTCTCTGTTTTTTGAGTAAAAAAAGGCAGAAATAAGAACTGATTAATTAAGGACTCATTCATAAGACATAAGAGGTCACTTAAGGTTAATCACTTGTTATGAGAGGGGGTGGAGCTAGGAACTAAAATTTCTATTTAAGGAGTAAACTAAAACATTTCAGAGCTTTACCAGAAAGGCTCATCCAGACTCTGCTACACTTTGCTGTGAAGGAAAAGTTAGTTTGCTTTTATTTTTTTGTATTACTGTATTGCCTTTCTATATTTTGAATACTGTAGTTTGTTTTCTTTACCTTGTGTTTTGTTTGCATTCTGTTTTAACAGCATATTAAAACTTCAAAAGAGACCACAGCTCTCTCTGTTCTGAGTCAGGCAGAAATATGAACTGATTAATTAAGGACTCATTCATAAGACAGAAGAGGTCACTTAAGGTTAATAATTTGTTAACAGAGGGGGTGGAGCTAGGAACTAAAATTTCTATTTAAGGAGTAAACTAAAACATTTCAGAGCTTTACCAGAAAGGCTCATCCAGACTCTGCTACACTTTGCTGTGAAGGAAAGGTTAGTTTGCTTTTATTTTTTGTATTACTGTATTGCCTTTCTATGTTTTGAATACTGTAGTTTGTTTTCTTTACCTTGTGTTTTGCTTGCATTCTGTTTTAACAGCATATTAAAACTTCAAAAGAGACCACGGCTCTCTGTTCTGAGTCAGGCAGAAATAAGAACTGATTAATTAAGGACTCATTCATAAGACAGAAGAGGTCACTTAAGGTTAATCACTTGTTAACAGAAGGGGTGGAGCTAGGAACTAAAATTTCTATTTAAGGAGTAAACTAAAACATTTCAGAGCTTTACCAGAAAGGCTCATCCAGACTCTGCTACACTTTGCTGTGAAGGAAAGGTTAGTTTGCTGTTATTTTTGTATTACTGTATTGCCTTTCTATATTTTGAATACTGTAGTTTGTTTTCTTTACCTTGTGTTTTGCTTGCATTCTGTTTTAACAGCATATTAAAACTTCAAAAGAGACCACAGCTCTCTCTGTTCTGAGTCAGGCAGAAATAAGAACTGATTAATTAAGGACTCATTCATAAGACAGAAGAGGTCACTTAAGGTTAATCATTTGTTAACAGAGGGGGTGGAGCTAGGAACTAAAATTTCTATTTAAGGAGTAAACTAAAACATTTCAGAGCTTTACCAGAAAGGCTCATCCAGACTCTGCTACACTTTGCTGTGAAGGAAAGGTTAGTTTGCTTTTATTTTTTTGTATTACTGTATTGCCTTTCTATATTTTGAATACTGTAGTTTGTTTTCTTTAACTTGTGTTTTGCTTGCATTCTGTTTTAACAGCATATTAAAACTTCAAAAGAGACCACAGCTCTCTCTGTTCTGAGTCAGGCAGAAATAAGAACTGATTAATTAAGGACTCATTCATAAGACAGAAGAGGTCACTTAAGGTTAATCACTTGTTAACAGAGGGGGTGGAGCTAGGAACTAAAATTTCTATTTAAGGAGTAAACTAAAACATTTCAGAGCTTTACCAGAAAGGCTCATCCAGACTCTGCTACACTTTGCTGTGAAGGAAAAGTTAGTTTGCTTTTATTTTTTGTATTACTGTATTGCCTTTCTATATTTTGAATACTGTTGTTTGTTTTCTTTACCTTGTGTTTTGCTTGCATTCTGTTTTAACAGCATATTAAAACTTCAAAAGAGACCACAGCTCTCTCTGTTCTGAGTCAGGCAGAAATAAGAACTGATTAATTAAGGACTCATTCATAAGACAGAAGAGGTCACTTAAGGTTAATCACTTGTTAACAGAGGGGGTGGAGCTAGGAACTAAAATTTCTATTTAAGGAGTAAACTAAAACATTTCAGAGCTTTACCAGAAAGGCTCATCCAGACTCTGCTACACTTTGCTGTGAAGGAAAAGTTAGTTTGCTTTTTTTTTTGTATTACTGTATTGCCTTTCTATATTTTGAATACTGTAGTTTGTTTTCTTTACCTTGTGTTTTGCTTGCATTCTGTTTTAACAGCATATTAAAACTTCAAAAGAGACCACAGCTCTCTCTGTTCTAAGTCAGGCAGAAATAAGAACTGATTAATTAAGGACTCATTCATAAGACAGAAGAGGTCACTTAAAGTTAATCACTTGTTAATAGAGGGGGTGGAGCTAGGAACTAAAAGTTCTATTTAAGGAGTAAACTAAAACATTTCAGAGCTTTACCAGAAAGGCTCATCCAGACTCTGCTACACTTTGCTGTGAAGCAAAAGTTAGTTTGCTTTTATTTTTTGTATTACTGTATTGCCTTTCTATATTTTGAATACTGTAGTTTGTTTTTTTACCCTGTGTTTTGCTTGCATTCTGTTTTAACAGCATATTAAAACTTCAAAAGAGACCACAGCTCTCTCTGTTCTGAGTCAGGCAGAAATAAGAACTGATTAATTAAGGACTCATTCATAAGATAGAAGAGGTCACTTGGGTTAATCACTTGTTAACAGAGTGGGTGGAGCTAGGAACTAAAATTTCTATTTAAGGAGTAAACTAAAACATTTCAGAGCTTTACCAGAAAGGCTCATCCAGACTCTGCTACACTTTGCTGTGAAGGAAAAGTTAGTTTGCTTTTATTTTTTGTAATACTGTATTGCCTTTCTATATTTTGAATACTGTAGTTTGTTTTCTTTACCTTGTGTTTTGCTTGCATTCTGTTTTAACAGCATATTAAAACTTCAAAAGAGACCACAGCTCTCTCTGTTCTGAGTCAGGCAGAATACCACTGCCTTTCTAGTTGCCCGCCTCTTATGTTAATTTGACCATATATCTCATTTCTCTCTACTTTCACTGGCTTATGTGAGTAATCACAAAATCATCATTTTTGAAATCCCACCCCTTCAATTATTTAAATTTATTGGCCATCCTACAGTATTTCATAGTACCAAAATACAAAAGTGACCACCCCTTTCAATCCATCTTGCTGTTTTAAAAATAGTAACTCTCCACTATACCTTAACTTTTTAAACAGGTAAAACTCAACTTACCTACTTTCCCATCTAACTTTTCTAGTGCACACTGCAGAGTGCATTCTTTTCAATCTTACCTTTAAGCATCCCTGATAATAGCACTTTCTCTAATACCTGCTGGAAAGCACTAGGAAGCCTTAAACTCATACAAACACTGAACTCTCCTTGTTAACAAGGAGAAATTAATAGTAGGCACTTAACAGCCTATAATTGCAAAGTACCTTGCTAAGGAAACAGCTCCTATACTTTACAAAGAAAAAAAAAAGCCCCAAACCAGGCATGTCCAAGGGTCAGCTTCTGGTGATTTCTCCTGTCCACCTGGTGAATCTGGGCATACTGGGGCAATGCAGCAATTGCCTCATGTACACAGACAACCCTCTCCTCCTACCACCCAACACTACAACCTGTGAGAGATGCACTTACATAGCCAAAATGGAAGCAAAGCTCTCTCCACCCAAGATTGTGCTAAACAGTCAAGAGGAGAAGGTTAACACCCACACTACACCTCAAGCAACACATAGCCCTTCTAACCCGCACCACCAACACCCACATATAGCAACACTAAATCCACATATGCAGAGGCCCTTAACTGTAACCTGCCCAAGCAACAAAGACCTCTGAAGCTGAAATGCAAACAAACACCAATCACAACCAATGTGTCACATAATTCACAACACCGGTGTGCCACCCAGCAACAGCCCCTAAGGCAAGACAATGTACCTAACACTTTAGTCATAGGTGACTCTATAGTCCAGCACACTGATGTCCCTCTCACCAGGTTGAATAAGGAGAAAATTACAGTCAGCTGCCTGTCGGGTGCCAGGATCTGCCACATAACGCATGCACTCAAGTCACTCCACAACAAGTACAAATATGACTCTGTCATTGTCCATGTTGGAATGAATGACTTGAGACGTACCTCCCTGGACTACATGAAAAGAGACATGGAAGAGCTCTCGGATCATGTGGCCCAGGCAGGTATGACCCTAGCCCTGAGTAGCATCCTGCCTTCGCCCAGAATGATACCACAATATAAGGATAAAATGATTGGCTTCAACAATTGGCTAAGCTTATGGTGTCATTCAAAGGGGATCCAGTATCTGTCTGCCTGGGATGACATGATTGACAGACCACGATGCTTTGCCAGAGATGGTCTGCACCTGTTGCTCCTGGGATTCAGGTTACTGGCTAAGGCTCTTGCCACCCTATAGTGCCTTTTAGGCAAACTTCAAAGGACAAAACCACCACCGTAACAGGTACAAGCATGCAAAATCTGAAGGTAATGCTACTCAATGCTAGAAGTCTAAACCTCAAAATGCACTCTCGAGGCACTCCTAAAAATGGAGAACATCGATATCTGTGCAGTAACTGAGACCTGGTTCAAGGCTCCAGAGAGCACCCCTGCAATACCAGGCTACAACTCTTACCACACTTTTCGCCACCAAACCAGGACCGAAACACTAAAGGTGGAGGAGTGTCAATATTCACCAAGGATATTCACACCACCAGGCTAGTTGGCCAACACAATGTGTCTGAAATTCTCCAAGTGCAACTAACACTAGGTAAGACTGCAATCCAAATTGTAGCTTGCTACAGATCCCCCACCATACCCCAAGATTCTCACTACACCTTTCTAAACATACTGGAAAATATTAAGATAGAACCAAACACCCTAATACTGGGTGATTTTAACTACCCTGCCATTAACTGGGAAAACTACTCATGTCCCATCACCTTTGCGCAACGGTTCTTGGAATTCATAAATTCCAATGCCCTGGACCAAATAATACATAGTCCCACCAGGGGCTCCAATATCCTAGACCTGGTCATTACCAACATGGGAAATCAATGCTCCATACCTATGGTCTCCCCCTCATTAGTCAGGTCTGACCATAAGCTAATCACCCTTAACATCCACATCCCACCCCCCAGTAAAGAAACCACCATAAAAAACTTCTCCAAAGCCAACTTCATGCTACTCAAGTCAGAAGTGACAAACTTCATGACACCCATGCAGATGGGAACTGAAAGTTCAACTGCTGAATCCTACACTAAGGCACTGTACGAGCACATCAACTCATGCATGAATCGTGCCATCCAAATAGAACCAAAATGCTCTCATCCATAAAAAGAAAGCCAATCTGGTGGTCTCCTGCCATAAACAAACTTTACAACAAAAGGAAGAAACTTTTGCAGAAAAGAGGAAAATCCCAGGATGCAAAAAACTCCCTCACTAGCCTCAGTAAGAAACTGAGATGCCTCATAAAATCCTCCAAAGCTAGTTACGAAAATAAAATTGCCAAAGATTCCAAAGATAACCACAAAGAATTATATAACTATGTCAAGAATCTAAATGGCAATGCTCAGATCTGCTCTGAGCTAAAACAGAATGGCATTAAATATACTGATCCGAAGGATATTGCCAATATCCTGGCAGATCGATTCAGTGCCAACTTCACCCCCTCTCACCGCCTAAATGGCCCATCTCAATACCGGAAGATTGCCAAATTCCAGTAATAAGGGCCACACAGGTACAAAACGCACTCTCTAAAGCCAAGAATACAGCATTCATGGGACCAGATGACATCCCGGGCTGTGTACTACATGAACTACAATATGAACTGGCACCTCACCTAAGTGTCATGTTTAATCATAGCCTCACCTCAGGTTTCGTGCCCACTGAGTGGCGCAGAGCTACAGTTATCCCAATCCACAAGGGGGGATCCACCTTGGATCCCGGAAACTACCGTCCCATCAGTCTGACAAGCCTTATCTGCAAGGCCATGGAGCGTATTATCATGGAATTTATAAACAAAGACATTGGCAACCTTCAAACACTGGACCCCACCCAGTTTGGGTTTGTGAAGGTCCGATCTTGTCTCCTGAACCTGATTGACTTCTTTGAATCAGTCTCCAGAGCCATGGACAAGGGTAAGGTGGTCCACACAGCCTATCTAGACCTTGCCAAGGCCTTTGACACCATCCCCCGCTCTGGAATCATAGATAAACTTACAAAGTTGGGCATTAATCCCTATGTCACCCAATGGGTTGCTAAATGGCTTACTGATAGAACCCACACTGTAAAAGTAGCCGACTCCAAATCCAGCTCCAGACAAGTGACAAGTGGAGTACCTCAGGGTTCAGTCCTGGGGCCGCTCTTGTTTGGCATCTACTTCTCTGAAGTGCAGGTCAACACTAAGGGACTCTGGCTAACAAAGTTTGCAGATGACTGCAAACTGGGAGCCATTATTGAATCCCAAATGATGTGGATACTCTACAAAAGGGCCTTACAGAAACAGATGCTTGGTGCCAGAGCCATGGGCTCAAGCTCAATGCCAAGAAATGTATTGTTATCCCTTTGGGAAAAACATGTATCCATGAATTACCATATAGGTGGCAGTACACTAAACACAGAAAGTGTGATAAGAGACTTAGGGACACAGGTGGACAGCGGTCTCACCTTCGATAACCACATCGCCACAACAGCAGGAAATCCTTCTATGTGGCACACCTCATCACAAAGGGCTTTTCATCCAGAAAAAAGGAGGTCATTGTCCCACTGTACTCATCCCTCATTAGACCTATTATAAAATACAACGCCCCATTTGGTATGTACCTCTCAAGACATCTGCAACAACTAGAAAGGCCTCAGAAATACCTCACTAAAAGAATCACAGGCCTAACGCAGATGCCCTATGCTGACCACCTTAAAAAACTCCAGCTATACTCTGTCGCATATCGTCTACTCAGAGGCAATCTCTGCTTAACATACAAGGCCATGTCAAACCCAGAGCTGTTGGACATGCTACACTTAAAGAAATCCCAATCTCTCAGAGCTACATGCTCCAGGGATCTAAACCTTGTCATCACAATAAACAAAACATGCTGGAGGGATAGGTTCCTGAACCAGAGACTCCCCAGACTCTGGAATAGATTGCCCATACATGTCAAGCAGAGTGCCTCTTTGGACCTCTTCAAGAGGAACCTTGACGATTGGATGGGAGAAATAAAATTCACCCCAGGGATCATGCCAGTCGCCCTGCTAGACAGGGGTCCAGGAAAGTAAATAATGTGGGAAGAAATAGCCAGGGAATTGTTATGGCTAGGCTTGTATAGGCCCTAGGGCTGATAGCCTAGTACCAACCTATGAACCTATGAACCTATAAAGAGGGGCCATCTACTGACCTGGGAATTTACAGACCTATAAGTTTGACTAGTCTTATATGTAAGGCCATGGAAAGAGCAATCATGGACTTCATAAATAATAGCATAGTAAACCGTAGGAAGTTCAAATACTGGACCTAACTCAACTCAGCTATGTCAAGGACAGGTCATGCCTACTGAATTTGGTGTTTTTCTTTGAGAAAGCCACTAAGGCAGTGGATGACGGTAAAACAATATATAGTGCCTACCTCGACCTGGTCAAGCCATTTGACACAATCTCCCACTCAGGTATGATAAATAAACTCACAAAATGGAGCAAAAATTCCTACATCACTAGATGGATAGCCAACTGTCTCACAGACAGGATGCATGTTTTTAAAATGGGTGAATCCAGATGGAGTAAGAAGCCAGTTACTAGTGGTGTGCCACAGGTCTCAGTGCTGGGACCATTCCTGTTTGGAATATACTTCTCTGAAGTCAAGGCTAATGTAGAAGGCCTCTGGATGACAAATTTTGTCAACAACTGCAAGCAGGGGGCAATCACTGAATCCCCCAGCAATGTAGATATCCTTCGGTATAGTCTAGATCAGACATGTTATTGATGCCAGAACCATAGTCTAAAGCTAAGTGTGAAAAAATGCTTTATCATACCCTTTGGAAAGTCAAATACCCCTGCAAGTTAAAACATTAATAGAGCACTACTAATTATAGACTAAGAGGTAAGAAGATGGATAGTAGCCTGAGTTTTGATCGCCATATGTCCACAGGGGTGAGGAAGCCATTTTATGTGGCACAACTTATAAGTAAAGATATGGCATCCAGATCCAAGGAAATTATCATCCCGCTGTACTCAGCCCTCATTAGGACAATAATTGAGTATAAAGCACAATTTGGCATGTACTTGACTAGGCACTGACAACAGCTGCAGTGACCTCAGAGGTTCCTCACAGAGAAAATACAGTGTGTAAACTACATGAACTAAGCAGATAGACTAAAAGCCTTATCCCTTTATGCTGTCTCCTACTAACTATTAAGGGGTGTCCTATGCCTGACCTACAAGGCACTCACAAATCCAGCCCTGATGGAGCTGCTACACATCCATAAGTCAAGCTGCACGGGGGGGGGGGGGTGTCACTCGATCTACTGATCTAAACATACACAGCGACTCAAACAAAACATGCTGGAGAGACAACTATGTGTCTCAGACATTGCACCTTCTTTGGAATAGGCTTCCTATTCCAATTAAACACAGCCCTTCCCTGACCCTCTTCAAATGAAGTTTGAATCAATGGGTAGGGAATCGTGAATTCAAACCTGGGGTAGTGCCTATGTCCCTAATAGACTGGAGCAATCATTAAGATACTCAATGCACAGGCACAAATCCATGCCATGCTCTTGCCCCTAGGGAACATAACTTGGGTAAAATCAGGTTATACTAACTAGGCTTGCAAAGGCCCTTAAGCCATTAGCCTGGTAATCTCCTATGAGCATCAAAAACAAAAAAATGCAGATGCTCATTAAATCTAGATATGATTCACATTGAAAAAAATGAGTGTCGTCATCCACTTGTTTACTATAGACTTCTATAAATTAAAAAAAGTTCTCCCTTGTCCACACAAAGCATTTAATAAGCATGCAGTATTGGCACTGGATGATATTAAAGAAGACTTTCAACTATATGACCCTTTTCACTATTTAAACAATGCTAATAGTACAAATAATTTTACATTTTATTCCCCATGTCATAAAATGTGGTCCAGAATAGATTTCTTCCTGATTTCAAGAACATTGATTAGTTTAGAACCTATAGTTGTTATACATGCACGGTATTTATCAGATCATTCGAAAATTTCGCTGAGTTTTGCTAAGGAGATAAAAGATACCTTGCGGCAAAGAGGCTATAATTGGTCTCTTAATCCAAATCTGCTGAATAAGGAAGAAATAATACAGGAAATTACAAAGTACCTTAAAGACTTACTGGTTAGTCTAAATAAACAACAATATGCCCCAGATATTGAATGGGCAACAGTTAAAACACAAATAAGTGGGATCCTTTTGCAAAAAGCCTCTTATTATAAAAAAATACTAAATAAAGATATTGAAAACTTGGAAACGAAAATTAAATTATTCAATCAACAACTGATTCAGAATTTTTATGAACAAACAGAGAAAGAACTATTTAAATGTCAGAAGGATCTCTTCTTAATACAAAATAGTAGATTAACATTTCAAGACTATAAGATGTTAGCGAGATATGCTAATCACGTTCAAACACCATCGAGGCTATTAGGATCATTAATCAATCAAAAACAACACTACAAATTTCGGAAATACAATTTAATAATAAAATATATTCTAAAACAGAGGATGTTATTAATATTTTTGAGAAAATATATACAAAAATTTATGATGGGCAAAAGGATATGTCCTTGCATAGAATCTATGAACAATTTTTACAATCAATTTAGTTTCCAGAAATAGGAGAGGATATTCAAAATGATTTAGTTAAACCGATATCTGAAGAAGACATAGTATATACAATTCAACATATGAAATCACACAAATCACCAGGTCCTGATGGGATGACAGTGGAGTTTTATGAAAGGTTTGCAGATATTTTTGGTAAGATACTTTCAGTTATATTTAACTACATAATTAGGAATACTATTAATGATCCTCATCTTAACGCCTCAAAGACTATTTTTATACAGAAAGCCAATTCAGATCCTCAAAACCCCGATAATTATAGACCGATATCATTAATGAATGTAGACATGAAAATTCTAACGTCCATTATAGCATCTAGACTGAAGAAAATCATGACTCATATAATATCCAAAGAACAGGCTGGATTTATGGCAGGTAGACAAACCAGTGATAATACTCTTACATTACATACTATGATAACACATGCTAAACAAAATAATCTTAATATCTATGCCCTTATAATTGATGCACAGAAGGTCTTTGACAGGGTTGATACAAATTTTTTGTTTGCTCTTTTACCTTATTTTAATATATCCCATGAATTTGTTCAAATGTTGCAAATATTATATAGTAATCCATATACTACACTGTGCATTAATAGAAGCCTCTCCAAAAGAATACAGATTAAGACTGGAACACGCCAGGGCTGCCCTTTGTCCCCTTTACTATTTAATCTTTATCTTGAACCTCTGTTCTTATATATTAAGCAGAATGTCTATCATAATGTCCCAATAATTTATGGAACTAAAATTTTAATGGCAGCTTTTGCGGATGATCTTAATATTTATTGTGCATCTCCAATATCTGACAGTGACAAATTATTGAAGGCTGTTAATGATTTTTCAGAAGTCACTAACTACAAAATTAACTTGGAAAAAAACAATATTTTTCCTTTAAAGACACCTAAACCTTTTTTGTTATTGCCTTTGGTTGGGCAGGTAACATTTAAAGAAAAAATTAAATATTTAGGTATTGAGTTTTCTACAGACAATAAAGACTTCTACAATAATAACATTAAAACAATTTGGGACCAAATAATTTCTGATTTCGGGAGGTGGAAAAATTTACAATTGCCACTACTAGCAAAAGTTTCAATTGTTAAAATGAATGTGTTACCATGATTACTTTATAATTTTAGGTCAGCCCAATTAATACTTTCGAAGACATTTTTTAAAAAAATTCATAAAGAATTGGCTAAATTCATTTGGGAACCAAAAAAAAAAACAGGATATCTTATGATAAATTAATGACCCCAAAAAATAAAGGAGGATTGGAGTTGCCTAACTTCGAATTGTACTACCTAATTGTGAACTCTAATAGAATTCTAAGAATTGCCAACTATGATACAACTACTACTAAGTGAACACCAACTTGGGTGATTTTGAATTATAAATATATTTTAAAGTTAAACATTAATCATAAAGCAATACCCTTTTTAGGTAAAGATACTTTGAAAATTTATGGGATTATTGAACATATTAAAACTAACATATTATCTATACAAGATTTATTTCAATCTTTGGATCTGGGTCAGTATATGATGGCTTTTCAACCATTTCATAGGAATCCTAATTTAAAATTGAACAATCAATTAATTGATCTTAAACAGTTTCCACTAATAGTTAATTTAACTTTGATTGATATATACAAATATCTGGACCGCTCGGCCAATCAAATAAGACAAAGAATTTAACTTACCCAAAAATTATCTTGTTATTTTGAGACAAATTAGAGAACTTGCTATGAGCTACTTTTTAAATTTTAAACCTGAAGATGAAAATGTTAATAAATGCTTTGAGTTGTGGCAAGCCCTCCAACATGATATTAAATATATAACAACAACAAATAAATTAATTAAAGACTTTAAATTTCATGATAAAATTTTGTTATCCAACTATTGGGAAGAGAAAATTTTAGTGACAGACAAAAGTAATATGTTAAAAGCAATTGACCTGCCTATCAAATCTACTGCTCTTCAAAAATTGATGTATACCCAGTTGATGATATGGAATAATGCATATTATACACACCTTACCCTGCATAAATTTAATGCTAAAAACTCTCCAACTTGTCCATACTGTAAAAATCAACCGGCTGATCTTCTTCATATGTTCTGGTGCTGTAAATGCATATATAAGCTTTGGAATTCCCTTAAGATTCAACTTCAGAAGATGGGTTACCAAAGTACAACATTGTCATGGAAATTTAAGATTTTACATATTACTCTGAAAGAACTCCCTAGATCACAAAGTACCATATATATTAGTATTTTTCTGTTAATGAAGCTTTATATAGCCACTAATTGGTTAGACCCATCTAAAACATCTTGGGAAAACTTTAGAGTTTTGGCAACAAGGCATATATTAGCTCATAAACTACTCTTAATTCCGAATAATAAAAACATTAATAACCCAAAAATTTGGGAACAGATATTTAATATTATATTAGCATAATACTTTTAACTTGAAGGTATTCACATTTATATACATGCTTGGAGAGAATTTTGTATTTAAACTGTATACTACTGGAAATGTTATTAACTACTTTTTGTTTGTTCTCTATTCTTAATGTTTTACATGGAAGAATTCTTGTAAATATTGTATATTTGTTTGGTGTGATAGTGATATTAGTTAGTAGTCTTTTGTTTTATATTTTTTCTCTTAAAACTTTGTGTTTGTTTTTACTTGTGTATGAAAATAATATAACAATAAAGATTTATTATGGAAAAAAAAAATAAAAAAAAGTTCTGCCATCACCAGTTTTTAATTCTTAAAGACCACACCACCATCTAGTGGTTAGTTGACTACATTACAAATATTAACTATATGTTGTTGTGTCTTTCGGCTTTTCCCGGTTAGGGGTCGCCACAGCAGAACTCCGGTCCGCTAATGATTGGCAGTAGATTTTTACGTGCTGGGTTGCCAGCCCTGATGCACAACCTTCAATGAAAGTACACCTATTTACGCATGTCTCCACACAGAAGATGCTTTAGCTGAGAATCGAACAGGACAATGTCTTACTGTGAGGCGACAATGCTACCGCAGCACCACCACCACACTATTGTATATAACAATTGTCTCTCTAAAATCACTAAAATACTTCTATAAATTATATAAATTTCTAAAAATAATAATGTTGTAATGTTATAAAATGATCAATTCATTCTTTGAATAGTTAAAGTCTAAATCTAGGACCTTTTATTGACTAGTAAACTTGTAATGGAAATTCTGTTGTTAATGCCTGTGGAGTAAGTTGCATTTAAAAGTACCTGCCAATGTAATTCCCATCTCGCTCTACAAAGAATTCCCAGTCGCCCCACTTTCAAAGCTTGGTAAATTCTCCAATGTAAAAAACAAAATCTTTTTGAATTTTTCACAAAACTTAGAACACTTGTATAAGGCATAATTCACGTCATTTTTCTAATTCCATAATTGTGTTAATAAATTCTAAGTTTTAATGCATTTATAGTCTTTCCTATGTAGAAAGCTGGGCAGGTACCACACTGGGCTAAATAAACTATACATAGTGTGCTGCAATTACGTTTTACATTTGGTTAAATGGATCTTGGGTAGCAGAACCTTCAAATATGAACCTACATTGCCTGTAAACACCACATTTAGACATTCATTTTGCAGCCAAGTTGTTTCCACCTTTCCTGTTACATTTACTCTCAATTTTTTCTTTAAATTAATCCCTTTTTTGTGCACTATAATTGGATTCTGACCCAATATTTCATCTAACCCCTGTGTTTTGATGTATCTGATCCAGTTGTCTGTTAATATGTTCTTGACATCTTTATTTGCACTGTTGAAACTACATACATATACTCTAGGGTATGCTTGTGTATGCCCTGTGTGTCCATTTGAAACAAGAGTTGTGTCACTCTCCTTGTTCCCCATAATCCCCAAACCGTATTTCAGTAAAAATTATAACAAAGACACACACACACTCACCTACTGCATGTCTTTAAAACTCACTCAAATAAATAAAAACGAAGTACAATTCTGATAAGATACTTAGGTGCAAACCATACTCAGAAATGTGATTCCAGCCCTAAGGACATCACTACATCTCCATCCTGATTTACATGGCACAGACTGCATTTGCAAGTACACAAAATGTAGGTTCCACTTCACTTTTGCACTAAAAAATCCTCTCTCTTTCTCTCTAAACACACATATATATATATATATATATATATATATATATATATATATATATATATATATATATATATATATATAAAAATCATAAGATGATACTTGAGTAGAAGATGCCAACATGCTATACCAGAAGAATGTGCCCCTTCTGAGAAGCACACTACTTTTGACAGGAAACTCACCATATAAATATAATGGTCATGTTGCTGAACCATGTTATTATTCACTTTAGAAATGACTGTATAACTTTCAACTGCTTTCATACATTGCCTGCTCCCAAGTAGATATAAATGCATTCTGTATACTTCTGAAGTCTATCAATGAGAAAAAAGTAACATATTTAACCTTGCTGATGTTAGACACATACTCTGCCCCAAACAAGCCATATAATTTTTATTTGACAATGATCATGTAAAAACACTTTGCTTTCACATTCAACATGCTTTGTCACTACTATCTCAGAAAGGCATCAATCTATTTTGCATACTTCTGATGTTTGATCACAGGAAAAGTGAAATTAACAATAGTCACAGTAATGTATTGCATGCTGTTGTTCTTGCACATATAAGCAAACTCATGTAAATAAGTCAGAAATAAAACAGGCACTTTCTGTGTACAATTCTAATGTGTGATTGTGACGTAAGTGTAAGACATCTCAATAATGACATTTAAATTACTGTCCGTAGACACTACCAGTGCCTTTTGTTTCACTCATACATGACTTGTCTTTCATCAAAAAGATAGCTGTGTGCTTTGTATCCTTCTGATGTTAGGAATGATAAAAATTAATTGAAAGATTATCACAGTAATGCATGTCACATTTCAGCTTTATGACACAATATCCTGTCCCCATTCCACACAAAGTCACAACAATCTTGTTTATTTTCAAGTAAAGCAACTGAGAGACATTAAACATTGCCTTTAGATGATGTAATAACTTACTTCAACAAAATTTTCCTACCCATATTAGACACCCATGCACTTAAATGCAAGAAAAGAGTCAATTTAAAACCTGTACCATAACTTACACCTGGCATAAAAAATAAATACTTAGCAAAACTATTCTACTATTGGAAAATCACAATAAAACACACCCCGGGATTCATGAACCTTGCGCCAGGCGCCAGCATAGCGTCGGCGTTATAACGCCAAATATGGCTGCTTAGCGATTCAGGTATGAATGCA
>NC_056737.1:1363876934-1363886316 GCF_019279795.1 Protopterus annectens | reverse complement strand
CAACATATAATCTAATGATTTAAATATATATATGTATAAATTAACAAATAAAAATTGAATTTATACAATTATTTAATTCTGGCCATCTGCAGAAAACATTTTATGTTGACTGCCCCATTGAGGCCAGGAGCTTCATCAGCTATTAACAATGTTTGCCACAAACTTTCCTTACACTCCAAAAGTGTCTTATAGTCCCTAGAGAACAAGTCAGTGTTGACCCTTTCCAAAACAAAAAAAGAAAACTTCTTAAACAAAACACATTCCATGGCATGAACAGCGAGGGCATTGTTGACATCTTTTTTCTTTATGGCTAAACTATGCTCATAAGTTCTTTTGTTTAATGCTCTAATAGTTTTCCCAATATAACATTTTTGGCATGTATCACATGTTGCACAATATACCACATTGGTCGTACTACAATCATATGGCACTCTAGCCACAAACTTTCTTTTTAAATGTTTAAATTCTAAGCTAGACACATTACTCATGTATCTACACTGTTTGCATCTACCACATGAAAAACTTCCAACTGAACAAATCACTGAACTTGTGATCTGATTTCTCTTGGATTCTAGAATTTGCTTAATACTAGTGACCTTTATGTAACAAAAAATGGTTTCTCACCTAAAATCTTGACGACTTCTGTATTGCCCATTATTACCTTCCAATGTTCCATGAGAATCGTTCTTATTACACTCATCTCATTACAAATAAGTAAAGGAAAAGCTAACATAAAATTTGTATATCCATTATTTGTAACACTGTGAGATGTAACCCTTAGAGTGACATTGTTGTCCAAAATTGGACGTGCAGAAGTCACTCTAAGCTGTTTAACTTCCTGAACTATCTTGCAAAGCCAGTTCAAATCATAACCTCTTTGTTGAAATGGAAAGTCATGTGATTTGATATCAAGTGGTATTTAAGCAGTTTGTAATAAATGTAATGCTTGTTCTGATGAAGCTCATGTGTATTAAAGTGAGTGAAAGCACTTAACAAAGTTACTCTGTTGGTCCTGTGGTTGGATTTATTGTCTCAGTTCAGTTCTTTCGGTGTCATTTTTTTATTCTGCTGGGGAATAAACATGAAGCAGTAGCTAGATCAAAGGATAATGCAGAGAATTGATCTACACATACAAAACCTTAAGAAATGTCTGAAATCTGGCTCTATAGAAATGTGATGATATACATATTTTAAATCTAAGGTCATTAGAAAACTAAAATGGGGAATAAGGGGTAATAATTTATGAAGAGACAGCATTTTGAAACTGGCTGCTATTACTAACAGATTCAAAAAGGAAAGATCCAGAAGAGATCTCCAAGAAACATCCTGGAATAAAACCCTTAGGAAAAGAGACAGCTTTCATTATCCTCTGAGGAAGCATAGTTTGAATGATAGTAGGGCAAAAAATAGTCTGGTGTGGCAGGTGAAAAAAAGGAAAAAAGGATGGAGAGGTTACCACTTCCATCTGTAACCTTCATAGATTATCCTCAGACTCCATCTGTCTGAAACTATCTGTTTCAAAAAGAGAGAAATGGAATTTCAGACTTTCTAGAAAGAATAAAGATCTGCCACAATAGTAAGGGGGATGGAAATCCTTTATAAAGCCATTCAGACTTAATAGACCATTATTTTTTCTGGGAATAGGGTCTTGCTTTCTTTTTGAAATCTCCCTTCCACTGCCTTTTAAATGTTTGCTTACCAGCAAGTTGCTGGGATTGTTTATTTTGCTTTGCAAAGAAAGCTATGGAGGGAGCATTGAATCCCTTGGCAAACAGAGAAAGAAAGGTGAAAAATGTGAGCAAGCCCTTGAATCAGCTTTCTTCTCTCATCACAATTTTTAATGACCTCTTCAGTAGAGACTACAAACACTAGTTCTCTAGCCAAGGCAGAGTTTAAAATCTCATTTTAACATCCTCTATGAAGTTTGAGAATGCAACCAGGCAAACCTCATAACAGTTCCAGTGGCAGCAGCCCTAAAAGTGCCATAACCATTAGCACATTTTAAGCAGTGGGTAGTCACTTGAGACACATAAGAAACCAATTCACACAAAGCAGATTTCTTCTCACAAGAGGAAACTTTTTACAAGAGTCATGCATAAACTCCAACATATGAGCTAGACAGTTGTGAATTCTAAAACAAGTGTTGCAGAAGGATACACCTTTTCCGAACGCTATCAAAAATCTTCCCCTCTTTGTCAGGATAGGGATTAGTATTAACAAATGTTTATCAGAAGCTGGATTCACTAAAGCTGCTGGGACTGATCTGGGATGTGTGTATACAAACGTAAAAGTCTAAGGCACTTTATAAAGTCTATGGGCTTTTTATTGCAGCAGGGTGGCTGTCAGGGAAATTCCAGGCTGCGACAAAAAGCATTCTCTAAAGCAGAAAGAACAGGAAGAATGGGAATAGGTTCTGGAAATTCCTGTTATAACCAATCATAATACTTCCTGAGAGACTGAAAAACATTACTGTTTTCCCACTGAGATAACTGATTAATTCCGGAAATAGTTTCAAAGAAAGGGAATCCATCAAAGGCACTGTCTGACGTTACACTTACCTCAGAATCTTTATCATAAATTTGTGGAGATCTCACATAATCTGTGTCCTCAAAATCATTTTAAAGGCTCAAACTCTTGAATCACTTCAGAAAATGAATAATCCTTTTTAGTAGTGGTAAAACCAACAGAGCACACCAGCCAAGTTCCCAATAACAGAGTATACAGAAAAATAGGAATGATGCTGTATAGATGGAAAAGTTTAATAAAACATAAAAATAATGATAAAACAAGGTAAGCACTTCCACAAAATTGCTTCTTCACACCATACAAACAACACTTTTCAGATGCAATAAATACATTTCTCTGCCCAGTAGGACTTGAGTTGCCTGATTAATCACTTAAAATATATGGGTCTCCTCTGTTTTAGATTAGGTCTTAAAGAGACCTCACCATTTAAGCCTTGACATCTATCTGCTTGTAAGTTCAGTATCCAGTACAGCTCTTTACTTTCTGTCATATTTTTAACATCTCCCAACTTCTTGCCTCATTTAATAATCTCAATTACCTTGAATTTAAAACAGTGGTCTTCACCCTTATCCATAACATGTTTTACTAGGAAATTAAAAATGTTCCCCTGCCTGATATCACGGATGTGTTCCCTGATGGGGGACTAAATACCAGCCTTTGTTGGGAATAGATTTAATTAGACCTAAGAAAGTTGTTCAAGATGGCCACTACGATAAGGCATTGGTGGTGGAATACAATCAGTGTACCAGTAAAATAAAGGAAATTATAAGAATGAAGTGGAACATTTTTTAGGGTCAGTAAAGAAATACATGAGTGGTGGGACTGAACCAGTTTTTGTTTACAAAACTGGAAAAAAGTTTAAATAACTCTGAATAAGAAGGAGGTCACCTAGTTAATTCAGACAAGGGTATGTTGCCTTGTAGTAGCTGTAAACAATGTACTTTTATTACTAAAAGTAGAGGTTTAATTATGGACAACATGCTGCATAGTAAAGTAGTGTTTAGGAATGTGAATTGTGCCACTAGTAGGATAGTTTATTTATCCAAATGTGACAACTGTCCGGCCTTCTATATTGGAAGGATGGAAAGGGCACTTAAAACAAGAATATATGAGCATTTGTATGATTTAAGCAATAAGAAAGAGACAACTGTCCTTTATAAACATTCCTGTCTTTGTATTAATTTTAAAAGGTTTTCTTTTGGTATCTTAAAAAACATTAAAATTAATCCAAGAAGGGGTGACTGGCAGAGGCTATTGTTAAAAAGGGAGCTAGTCTGGCAGTTGAGGTTAAATGCTAGATTACCACCTGGACTTAACGATCAAGTATCAATCACTCCAGTCCTAAAAGAAAGAGCTGACGTTTTAAATTAAAAACAAAAATGTACTTATTTTTAGATTTGTTTTTTTTTTTTTTTATTTCATTAGAGATGAATAATAAATATTTTAAGAACAAATGTGATTTTTTTTTTTTGTGGCGACATATCTTATTTACTAACAATGTTTTATGTTTCCGCATAAGTCATGGAACAAGTAGTAAATTAGCAAATGGCCCTTTAAGAATTCAATTTTGCATTTGTAACTATTGGTTGAATGGAAGCACCTGAATGAAGAAAAAAAATGTATATAAGGTATTAGAGGGGAGGGGGTATTTTATCTGATGAAGTCTCTTTTGGAGGGAAGAAAGTGCCAATGAACATATAGTATCTGTTGTTTTAATAAACCTTGTATAAACTTTGTGGAGAGTTGGACTGCTTTGTGGAAACCTACTGTATATGTTGTAGACTAGAAGCATATAGCATTTGACTATAGTTGTTACTAACTATTGCTGAGAAATTCTACTGGATCCAGTCCTACAGCTGGAAACATTTTTTGCAATATGACACACTGAGACATTCCCCCAAATATTTGCTGTTAACACCACAAAACACTTGTCACCTCTTAATATATAGTTTCTCTTCATATAACCAACTAAGGCCCCTTTGGGAGGGTGATTCTTTGATACTATAAGAATGCAAGTCAAAAAATTGCAGGGACGGCTTGGGCTAGCGGACTGCGGGACTGCAGCCCTCCCAGGAAATGTTGACATTTAATGCATTCATTGCATTGCATTATTTCATTTAATTTGCCCAAAAATTGCTATAAAAAAATGTTTCCACCATTATTTGCATTTTACTTTTCTCAGTCCGTCCAGGAACTCAAACTGCGCATGCTCTTCGAGTTCTGTTTTTTTTTTTTTTTTTTTCCAACAATAAAGCAGCATCTAATATCTGACTGCTGTATAAGGCAGTCCAGATAAAAGAAAAAGCATCAATGTGATGCCCAGAAGTCTAAGCGGGTTTAACCGCACCATAATTAGAAGGGGGTTCGGACTGCCACGTCCGCAGGCACGTATGTGATGTGGATGGCTGGATTGCTACTGATTGGTTCTCGCTCTCTTCTCAAAAAAGAGAGTGAGAAACAATCAGTAGCACTAGCTTAGTAGTGCTTGTGTTGATCAAGAGGTCATTGGTGGTGCTTAATTACTGCTTGCTTCTTGCTTCATTCGTTTATTTATTTATTTTTTGTCTTGGACCAACTCTTGGGTGGCTAAGGAGGGCTTGGACTGACTCCATTGAGAGAGGCGAGAGAGGAAGTAGACTGAGTCACCGAGAATAGATACAACTAACTGAGGTAGGTAGGTGCTCTGCTGGTCTGCTGGAATCGGATCTGTACCCTTTTTTTTTTTTTTTGATGCAACTAAGTAGTATGTAGATAATATAGCAAAAAAATATAAACAAAAAAGTTTTTTTCTTGTTTATTCATTGGTGAGATGAGATAGATTCAGAAATATGAGCATAGAGCTAGTTATTTTTGTGTTATATAACTGATAAACAATTATATTGATAAGGTGTATGCATGAAACAAGATATTTTGCTTTTGAAATGCAGCAACTGAATTTCTGCTATCAAAAGCCTTTACTCAGAGATTGTGTGTGTGAAATGCCCCAAGTGCTGTCTGGTGGTGGGTATAGAACAGGCTTGAACCCTGAACCAAGGTGGCAAGAGCCTAAATTCCATACCCACCACCATTTGTAAAAAAATTGCAGATTTTTCCCTCATACTTGTTCTGTTCCTCATAAAATCTGTGGATTCTGTATTTTTGTGTCCTTACAAAGTCAGTAGTGCATTGGTGCAGCGGTAGCATTATTGCCAAACAACTACAGGTTCTCTGGTTTGATTCTTGGCTGGGGTGCCTTACCTTCTGTGTGGAGTCTGCATGCCCTCCCTGTGTTCGTGTGGTTTTCCTCTAGTGTCCTCCCATCTTACAAAGACATGTGTCTGTCTGGAGTGTTTCTCCCTGGGCCTCTGCTAAAAATTAGCTTTTGTTCCAAGTGAGACTTTCCTGGTTAACAAATGTTAAAAATGACACGCATTTGATTATCAGACTTCATATTCTTCAGAAAGTACATGGTAACACAAAAGCTTTTATTCTAGCAATTTTCGAAGTGTATAAGATGGATATTTGAAATTTGTCCCTATTTTTGAGACTGTATTCCCCCATTATTGACTTCATCCAGGTTTTTTGTGCTAAGGATGAGAGCTATGGTAATAACTGAATTCACTGAATATGTTTGGAGGCTGTATTCCCCCATTACTGGCTTTGTCCGAATGTTTTTTGCTAAGAGGTTGAGAGCTATGGTGAGAACTGAATTCACTGAATGTTTGGGGGCTGTATTCACCCATTATTGGCTTTGTTCAGGTGTTTTGTGCGAAGAGGTTGACAGCTGTGCTATGGTGAGGACTGAATTCACTAAATGGTGGCCATTTAAGTTTCTGTCTTCCTCTTTCGCAAAACAGCTGATTTGGTATAGTGGTATGTTGCTATGACTGTTTTGCACAGGGTCCTGGGTTTAAGGCTTGGCAATGAAATGGTAAGACAGCATTTTATTCTAGCAACTTTCCAACATTATACAAGCAATGTTTAAAATGTATCCCTGGTTTTTGGGCTTTTGCCCCCCCCCCCCTAAACTTTGGCTTTTTCCAGATTTCTTTGTGCTGCAAAGTTCAGAGATACAGCTGAGTGAGTAGAGTTTACAAGGAGCTGAGAACTGCAGGGGAGCAAAAGTTTAATGCTGCTTATGCTGTACCTGCTTGCATTGTTACTAGCACAACAGGTAGTATACTTGCTTTTGATGCAGAAGAATGTGGGTTCTACTTCCACAGTAGATAGATGCATTGCTGGTACTGTACTGTGTTGCAAAGGGGGTGGATGCTGCACTCCTTTTTGGTGAAGATACCTCATAACTATGAAGCTGTTATCAGTTTGCCATCCATTCCCTATTGCAATATTGCTAGCTTATCATTTTTTTAGTGAAGATAGGCAATTTATTCCTCAAGGGCAACAGGCACTTTATTTGTAGATGAAACAATGAAATACAAAGTTGTTTGCTAGCAGCAACCTCTTCATTAGTTACAGATCTCTTTAATGTGGAATTATTTAGATGACTTTTACTTCTTCAGAGATTGTGCATATGCACTGATACTAGTGGACTGCAGAAGTTTGAGTAGACTTTATGATGGAAATGTTCTGAATTGGGCTGTTTTGTCATTACTGGTGCATGCATTTTGTTTCATTGTTTACTGGAAAAATTTCAAAACAATAAATTTAAAACACCCTCTAAAACTGTACTGTATTTTACAAGGAATATAATTTAATACAATTAGGAAGGTGTATGAAAGAGCATGTGTATGTTTCTTGCGCAATGGGCCTGTGATTTGAAAACAGCCCATACCCAAAGTTAATCTTTATCTGCCACTGGCAAAATGTATTTTCTTTGAATGTGGGTTTCAATGCTGTTTCAGTGAATGAGAGTTTTCAAGGGCAGATAAGTTTTAATGCTAAGTCTGTTTTCATTGTAAGACTGCATTGCTTTGTTTAGCAGACATGATATCTATTAGTGTTTGTGCTGTAAAATGCAAAATAAAATTTTCAAATGAAGTCCAAATCATTGCAAAAGTAAAGCAGTATGCATATTAGTGTTTATGGTAAATATAGTGAAATAGCCAAGTAATGGTTCACTGGAATGGCTGTAGGGGGTGAACCTCCATTTGACCATGATTTTGTGAGGGGGGAAGGGCAGCAAACTCAAAGGCAGCCCTGGCTGAACTATACCTCTCATATGTCCAGATTTTTGCAGAATTAATAGATTTTTGCTTCTTATTTTTGGTTTGTTTCTCATAAAATTTGTGGTTTTCTGTCAAATCATTAAGGAATGAAGTCACTAAATAATGACAGATACTGAGTTTCAGACTTCATAACCTGCAGAAAAATGCATGCTAAAGCAATACCTGTTTTTCTATCAACTGTCTTGGTTTATACAAGAGCAAATTTTAGTACTGTTTATATGTTCCTCCAATATATTTGGCCTTGTCCAGATTTCCTGCATTAACAGGTTGAGAGGTACATGCAAATAAATTGCTTTATAGAATTAGGCATATCCAGACCTCTCAACTGTCCCCGATTTTGGCTCAAAATGTTGCTCTTCCCCTAATACTCCCGCCACAAAATGGCAATTTTGGAAGAAAACATGAAGGGTTTACAATTAATAAATAAATGTAATAATCAGTTATAGATTACTTTTATTTCAGAAATGCATGTAGATTCTTTTATTTTGTCAGCTGCTCGAGTTAGCAGTACTAATATTAAAAAGTGTCCCTTCTTTGTCAGGTTCCCAGCTGTATTGTGTGGCTATTTTATATTTTTGCATCACATTTCTGGTCCATTTTTCATAAAATTGTGTTTTTTTGGCAAATTAGTGGCAAATCATTAAAGTCTGAAGTTAGAAAATAATGACAGACATTTCAGTTTCAAATTTCATACCATTCATAAAATTCATACTAACGCAAGACCTACTATTCTATTATCTTTCTAAGTTTATAAGAGCAATATGTAAAAAATGTCCTTCTTTTTGGGCCTTTATCCCATTTGTATATATGGCTTTGTCCAGATTTCTTGCTCTGTGGTTGAGAGGTATGACAAATGTTTCAGGGCCATCGTAGTCAGCCAGAGACATTTCAAATTGTGACAAATTGGTTGCACCCCACTCCCCCATGTAGTGACTCCGGATGTGCCCAAGCAAGGCAAGGAGCAGTTATGCAGTGTAAATGTGTAGACTATCCCCCCATCCAAGGTAGACACAAGTACTACAGTGGCTTTTCATCTGGCCTTGATTTTGCAGAATGTTCTGGTTTCTGTCATATTTTTATACTGTTGATTTATGCTTATTATTATTCAGAAAGCGCCTGTTGCTCTGTGTTTAAGTAGCAATGCTTTAATGACCATCAGGTAAACTTGTCTGAGATTGTAAGATGCAAGTAAGTTTTAATAAGCATACTGTTAAAGAATTGCCAACATTGAAAGCCTTTCTGTTGCTGCCATGCAGAGAACACTTACATAATTAGATAACGTATAAGCCTTGGGTACTAAAGTGCATATGACAGTATTTGTAATAAAGGACAGGATTACATTATTTTAAGAAACTCATTACAGGCTTTACCTGCAAACTAAACAGAATGCCAATCCATCATGTGTGGTCCATATCCTGTGCAGTAATCCTTTAAGCAATGCATATTGAGCTTGTTTCTTGTTTGCTTTTCATTTTTTACTTTGATCATGTTTTCCCCATGAAACAAGTAGATAGTTGTTGTCAGGCAGCAGGTCTTTTTTGGATAAGAAACATTTTTACAAGTGGGGGTATCACAGAGATTGCTACTGTCAGCATGTTGCTTGGTACTTTAATAAAGCTGAATATAAATTATAATTAGAACTGGAGTACAAGGAGAAGTGGTTTGAGTTGAGTGCTGCTTGTTTTTCTTAT